>NC_083772.1:10831823-10836823 GCF_963514075.1 Conger conger
CCACGGCTGAAACATGTCAGAAATTATTTGTCGTGAGTGGTTTGGAACTCAGAAATTTCTTTTTACATTGTGTTATGATTGACATCTTTGTTTTCATGTATCATTAAAGTGTTATGGTGACAAATCTAGATAAGGAAAAAAAAACTCAAAGGATTTTAAACGTGCTTTGAAACTCATTTCACTGCCGATTCCCACTGCCACTCTGCATTCTGGTTGGGGGATTTAAGCGCTCACTGAATACATAAACCGAACTTGTCAGGATCATAAAACCAAAACCAGATTGACACTGTCATGTGAGACAAGGCAGCCCTGGTTTCTATGCTATGTTGCTATGTTTAGCTCTAATGCCAATCGACAGTTACTACTTCTCATGACTCCTGACCTTACGTTGGTGGGGATCCAACTGCAATTGGCAACTCAAGCCAACCCAGCCATCACCATGTAATATACATTTAGCCAATACTTACTGGAACCAATAAGATTAGAGGAAACCAATGAGAAAAAATGTACCTTCTCTCTCCGTGTTATTTAAGGAGAGCTGGGGTCCAGACCACTCGGGTGTCAGCCTTACCTGCAGGGTGTATGGAAATTGGATTAGCATCAAACTCGCAACCTCCTCACAGTGGTCTTCACCTCTTCCCTGTGATGAAGCGCCTTGTGGGGATTCATGAGGGCTCAGCCTGGCTTCATGCACTCTTTATAGTTTTTATTCTCTCCTGATCTCTGTGTACTCATCTCCCATGAGGCCATGGGTCCCCCAAGCCAGGGAATCCAAAATCCACCTTGAACCTAGAAGTAGAGTACTTTCTTAGGTTTACCTTCAGTCTGTGCTATGTCTGTACTTTTTTTTGTTGCTGCAGTGCACTTTTCCCCCATTAGGGGGCCTATATCAGTCCCTTCACTGTTTTGATGTACTTTTTCCACTTCTCTGGCTTAAGTTGGATGGGTTGCACAAGAATAGGACAGAACAGCGGGGTTCTGGACGGGTGTTTGTTCTGCGTGGTTCTGGAGAGGCCTGGGACCGGCCATCTTGCGGTGAGAGATGGCAGGATGGCTCATTCCTGGTCCTGCACCACGACCTCCTGGGCAGCTGCACTCATCACGGTGTGTACGGTGTCTCTCCCACGGCGAGGGGGGGTGATATCATTCACTCTAATTTGTACCATAGGGAGAGAGAGTATTGTCCAAGCAATGTCCCCTCGTTATCGGTTGTTGCTGAGTCCAGAAAAGAAACCACTTTTATGTGTGGTGGTATTATGAATGCTGTTATCCATACTACTGGTAACTGCACCCTTCCCTGGCATGTAATGGCCTCAGGACTTAAACTGATCCGCCCTGAAAGCGATGCTAGCCCTACACTTAATGCACTGGCTAACTCCATGCATTTAGGGGCTTACGTGCTAGCCTATAAGCTGCAGAATGGGGGATGCAATCCCTGTTATGCAAGTTTTTTTTTTTTTTAAAGCAGAGAGGGGTCTTTAAGGATGTGTCCCACAATCTGCCTGGCAAGCAGCTGGATCCGTAAAACCTGCACATTTTTCATAAACCAGAGCACATCCCCCGACCTGCTCCCCCTTCCAACCCCCCTTCCCCCCTCCCCACCGTACTCTCACGGAACCGCAGCTGCCTAAATAGGTCCCCGAACAAACAAGTTAGCAGAATTTACGCTTGCCTGATGTCAAATTATACTCGGATTCGAACTTACCAGGAGCAGGAAGTGGAGTCGGGGGGGGGGGGGGGGGGGAGTCTGGATTTCTCGCGCTGTGCACTTCCCCCTCTGCGCTGTCATGTTCATTTATTTATTTTCATATTTGGTACCTCATGCTGCTTGCTAATGACTTGCTTGAGAATGATTTATGCAACAATCGATTTCTTTGTCAAACATAAGATTAGATTCCTGGATGTAATGCAATTCATCAAACACATTGGCATGCAATCAAATTGTCAGTTTGTGTTTTATGGCTGTACACATTTATTTGATATTAAAACATGTTGTGACATTGTTGTGTGTGTGTGTGTGTGTGTGTGTGTGTCTGTGTCTGTGTGTGTGTTTAAGCATCTCTCATCTTAAAGTCTCTTATGAAAAAATGGACAGAGGTCACTGGAAGGGTCAGAGGTGGAGAGTCAGACACAGCTGAGGTGCGCGGGGAGATTGTGGCAGGCAGCAGATACATTCTTTCTGTTCCTGTCTCTTTATCCTCCCCTCTCTGTCCCACTCCTCCCCCCAGTCCGGGGAATATGGCTGGTGTCCCTCTGCATTCATATTTCAGGACAGACGGGTGTCTTTAGTGTCACTGCCTGTCGTGTCTGTGCAGGCAGGGGAGATCTCTCCTCATGGTGTGTGTGCCTGACCTACATGGTGCTCTAGTTCAGGCTCCAGAGCAGGGTGGGGCTGCGTTAGACCACTCATTCCACATACACGCACACACGAGTACAGACACATACACATACACACACACACACACACACACACACACACGCACACAAGTACACACACTCACACAAGTACACACACATACACACACAAACTCACGAGTACACACACATATACACACACACATGCACAAGTACACACACATACACACACACACACACGCACACACGAGTACACAAACTCACACAAGTACACACACATACACACACACACGCACAAGTACACACACATATACACACACACACGCACAAGTACACACACATAGACACACACTCACAAGTACACACACATACTCATGCATGCGCACATGCCTGCACACGGGTAGAATGCAGGACACATACTTCATGCAGTGAGGTTTAATTTCACATTGAATGTGCATGAGGCTGAAATGGCAGTCATTTGTTCCCAGACCAAATCCACACACCGCAGCCTTATTTGATTTAAAGGTAATTTTAGACCGGATCTTGGTTAATATGAAGGGTATAAGTGGAGGAGGGGGCCATTTTAGTGTTCCATTTAAAACCCTGGTGTTTAAATAATGGAGAATTGGAGCCATTAAATCCCTGTCCTCTCTCCTGCCAGAGGCAAGGCTGTCAACATTACCGTTACCGTGGGAGATGAGGGGACGCGCCCGTCCATTGACTGTTTGGTTGTGAATTCATCAGGCCACACGCCCCTTCCTACCCCTGCCCGCCACTCCCCCCGTCAAATGCCCTCCCTCCGGCTCAGTTGTAGCTGAGCTTTGGCTTCAGGTTATGAGTATACTGTAGTTATTTAGATTACAGAATTACAGAAGCCTGTGCATTCTGTCTGCATTCCAACAAGCTCATTTATCACAAATATGGCTGATCTAATTGTTATAATTTATTAACATGTTACATTATAATTTGTGTTACTTGTCCTCAGTTTAACATGCATTGTTCTTTGCATGCACGTGTGCGCAGCGAGACTTTGTTTCAAACAACAGTTGTTCATTTGCATGTTTGGTAGTTGGGACCATGTACGCAGGCTTGTATGGCATGCATGCAGATGGTAGGTCTATCTTAATAACAGCCCCACAGCCTGTGCGGTCTGTGGTCACAGCAAATCTCTGCGGGGAGATGCAGCTAGTATGTGCCCTAACAAACCCAACATGGGTTTCCATACAAACACAGGCGGACACCAGGTGTTAGCGTCTGGTATAATATTTGTATTACTGTCCATTTCATAGATCTAATTTAATTTCATATAAAAATACATATTTTTCGTGGTATGTATCTATGCAACAACTTTGTAGACTCATATTGAACAGAAAGCAGTCTTTTTGACACTGGACACAGAATATGATTATATCATATTTCTCTGTCATAGTCATGTTATGAAAATGATGATATACAGGGCATGAGATACGTATCGGTCTCCAGATCCCTTATTGAGTTTGCAGTCTGTGTTGTTTCCCCCTGTATTTTTGGGTGATTTGCAATCGTGGGAGGATGGGGCTACACCAAACGAGAAATATGTGGAGCCGAGCTCGAAAAATCTTTGTGTTTTGCATGGAAAACCGCAGGCTTCGATTGGTCCAAGTGAGTCATTGATTGACAGCTAATTGCAGCTCCACCCATTGTTGTCTTCTGCCAGCAACAATTTGTTCCGCTGCGCTGCTTTGAGGTGTGACCCCATAGAAACTTCAGGTGACAGACCGCAAGCTTTGTGCGCAGCAGGGACCCTGCTGTGTAAGAGAGGCCCTTCTTTCACCATCCTCGGCCTGATCCTTTTCCATTGCTTTATATTGCGTTACTGCCATTTAGCAGACACTGTTATCCAGAGGGACTTAAAGCGATGTGTGTGTGTGTGTGTACTTGTGTGTATGTGTGTACTCATGAGTGTGTGTGCACTCTTGAGTGTGTGTGTATGTGTGTGTACTTGTGCGTGTGTGTGTGTGTATATGTGTGTGTACTTGTGCGTGTGTGTGTGTGTACTCGTGAGTTTGTGTGTGTATGTGTGTGTGTACTTGTGTGAGTGTGTGTACTCGTGTGTGTACAACGTTTTCTACATGGCAGCTGTATGAATGGAACCAATAAAAATGTGATTCTCCACTGCATAACACAAAGATTGTATGGTAACACTTTGCAATAAGATTACATGAATTGGCATGAACTAACGTAGTTGTTAATTATCTAACTACTGAAAGGTTAAGCTGTTCATGTATCATGAACATGTTCATGTAACTTTGTTTATGTATTTGTAAATCATGAATACATGCTTATAACTATATTAGTTCATGCCAATTCATATTGGAATGAGAAAACAAGTTAATGTACAGTATCTGCTAATGTTTAACTAACTGTTTGTTTACCCTATGGTTTGCTACTCTATAAATATTCATGTAACTAATACATTAGTTAGGAGTTAAGAAATACATGAAGTAATGCTTAATTAATGCATTTGTAAATCATCATATTATCATCATATTAGCAACTGCCACTGTTTGTTAACGCCAATTCATGTGACGTTATTGTAAAGAGTGACCGATTGGATAAAAATAACTAACAGCTTCACATGTTCTGAGAAAAAAACAGGTTAAGTA
>NC_083772.1:10841823-10886823 GCF_963514075.1 Conger conger
CTTTGCTGGGGTTTGGTTTTAGTCTCGGCTCGTATTCCCCGTGCGGGCGACCGCGCTAGGTCGCGTTTGGGGCCACTGCGTGATCGACAACACTGGGGGGAGAAAAAAACCCCCCACTGTTATCAGGAGGCCTGCCTGCTAGATATGAGCTCAAACAATCGGCATGCTAACGCTCACGAGCGGTCTGCAGTTAGCGCTGATTGAGTTTACTTACTGTACGCGACACGTGTCTGTGTACACCCTGGCACGCCAGCGCACAGCCCTTAAGACATGAGTGAGTGAAAGTAATTGGTTTCTGTAAACAGATTTGTCACTTAGCCGGTATATCTTCGCCACATTGGCTAGGCAGGATCAGTAGTCCGTGATTGGTGTCTATTGTCCGTTTTAATTGGAGAATTGATTACTGACTGTCATTCTGCCAGCATTCTCAGACAGCATTCAAAGAGGCAGTGATTCAGGGCGGAGGGTGGGGGGGGGGGGGTTGGGGTGGTGGTGAAGGGGGCGAGGTGGAGGGTGGGGGGTGGTGGTGGTGAAGGGTGGGTTGGGTTGTATGCATTTCTTTGAGTGAGAGTGTGGAGTTCAGTTTGTGAATATTGTGCTTTTGTAAACTATGCAAATAAATTCTGCCCCCCTCCCCCGCCCTCCACCTCTTTCACGCTCACAGAGGATTTTTCTAAAGCTGGAATTAACCAGGCCTCATGTGCAACTGTCAGCTATACCTCCCCAACCCCTCCGCCCTTCCTCTCCCCCTCCGCTCCGGCGAGGAGCCCGGCCGTCCAACTCTGGTCTGGCCCGCCCCGTACCCAGCATGCACTGCGCCCGTGGGCATGCTCCGCTGCTCTGCGGGCTGCTCTGTGGGCTGCTCACAGGCTGCTCACAGGCTGCTCACAGACTGCTCACAGGCTATTTGGGATTTCGCCGCTGTTCCTGCGCTTGTCTCCTCTGCATCTCCCTCGCCCCTTCCCAGCTGCCGCGCCCGGCTCCTAATCCCCTCCTCTTCAGGGCTGTAATTGAGCCGCTGCAAGGCATGCTGGGATTATCGCTCTTGTTGCGGGTATTATCGGTACAAGACAAATCTGGTGAAAGTGAGGGTAAATGGAACCCTCAAAGCCGGGGGGGGTTGGGTCGTGAGCAATTTGAGAGATTGCAGGGGGTGGGGGCATTGAGGGATCTGCCATTGCGGGACCCCCTGTTCTGACAAGGTCACCGTTAAGGTCACTGTTGATGGCCAGTTGACAGGACAAAAAAAGATCCATTAAATTATTTTGGGAAAAAAATAAAGAAAAAAAGGCGGAAGACAAAGAGATGGCAGATATTGATTTGCCAGGAGGAGTGCCTCCTCCATCTATCAACAGCTGGCCATTCCTGTTGATTTGATTTCAGGTGCTCCATGTAGTGAGCCAGTATATGTTTTTGATTCAGTTTTTACTGCTGGTGTCAAAACCACATTACAGAGCACAGGGGTTCTTAAAGGGGTAGTTTGCACGGAGGGACGTTGCTGGACAGGTGATGGGGGCAGGGGGAGGGGGGGTTCTAATGTACTGCACTGGAGGAATTTTAACAGCAAGAGAGAGAGAGAACAGCTCTTGTTGGCAGTGTAAGGAGTGGCGCATTGAGGTTGTTGTTTCCTGACACTTCACCCTTCTTACATTGTAAGCCGCTGTCCTCTGCCAACAGATCAATCAAGATCCTGTACCCTGCTCTCCTTCAGCCGCCGAGCAGGGCTGAAGAGAAACAGAGGAAGTGTCGAAGAATAATGTTACCTCCAGCTCCCGCAGTTTCAGTGGTTCGTTTAATTTGGGTCATTTCCCACTCTGGATCAAAGCAAGCCTTCACCTCCAACTGCTCAACCGGATTAGGACTGGAATCTGATTATCTGTTCAGCTAATCAACTCAAGATCGACTCGTACCAAATCCCGTTATCATCCTGTTTTAGCGATCCCACATCCATGGGCTATTTTGGGACAAAAATTGGCAATCGAGTTAGACATGCTTGTAATCATATTAGATGTTTTGATTAATATTTTAGCGGCCTGTCAGTAGGTGTCAGCCTTTTAATTAATAGCAATAATTTTCCCACGCATCAAAAGGGTACTGGGAGTTGAGGTCTAAGTCCAAGCATTTGATGATAAGAGTGAGGTAGGATATGCATTAAACTCTGTGGGATTTAGAAGTCTTCCAAACTGCAGTGGAATCAAGTTTATTCCCCTCTACTTTCTAAGCTGCTTAAGCCCTTTAACAGCTTAGCTTTGCCTTATTAACATCATCCTGTGCGACAGCCCTGACAAATTTCTCGCCTTCACTGCCGGCTTGATCTCGCTCCCTCAGTGGCTGTCTGGGAGGAACAGCAGCTGCCTCCGCTGTTGTCACGCAAAGCTCTCTGCCTCGTCGACGTTTCCCCGGTTTGGAGGTGAGACGTGGGACGGTTTACAACAGAAACGCTCTGTCGTCGCCGCGTTTGCCGGTCAAAAAGCCTTCGTAAAAAAACTTCACAAATATTTGCGAATTCTTCTAATGAGCTTGATATGGACTTTTTTGGTGTTTCACTTTAAAAAAAAAAAAAAAAACGATTCCCCTCTGTACCCAGGGATGCTTCCCCAACACTCTAAAAAGTGTATCCTCCTTCCCTCTGTTGGTCTCTTACCCTTCTTTCCTCCACACACTTCTGGATGGGAGACTAGGTGGTATTGGAGGAATGGGGGATAGATCTTTTTGAGTATTGGGACACACTCCGGGTTATGTCTCAGGTCCTGGCTGAGGTGTTGCTTCCAGAGGACATGGAGTCATTGCCGTGAAGGGCGGTAGACGAGGGTGGGTGGGTGGTGCTGGGGCAGGTTTCTCTCTGGTTGGGTGGGTGGTGCTGGGGCAGGTTTCTCTCTGGTTGGGTGGGTGGTGCTGGGGCAGGTTTCTCTCTGGTTGGGTAGATGGGGCTGGGGCAGGTTTCTCTCTGGTTGGGTGATGCTGTGGCAGGTTTCTCTCTGGTTGGGTAGATGGTGCTGAGGCAGGTTTCTCTCTGGTTGGGTGGGTGGTGCTGGGGCAGGTTTCTCTCTGGTTGGGTGGGTGGTGCTGGGGCAGGTTTCTCTCTGGTTGGGTGCTGCTGGGGCAGGTTTCTCTCTGGTTGGGTGGGTGGTGCTGGGTTGACAGTGGTGGGGCAGATGGTGTCTGAGGGTGGAGGGGAGGCAGTCCAGCCCCCTTTGGAGTGCAGCAGAGGGGATTAGTCATGAGCTGCAACCTCAGGGGGCCAGCAGCCTCCCAACCCTGCCTGAAATCTCCAGCAGCTCTCCTCGCTGTTAACCAACCCGCTCAGATACCGCGCAAGGCTTAACCTCGCGTTCAGCGCTCTCCCAGGCAAAGAGATCAAACTAATCAGCCCCGAGTTCTTTATATCTGCCTCGGCCAGATTGAGCCACGCCAAACTGCCACACTACTGCTGCACCCCTCCTGCCAGCCCGCGAAAGTTTTCCTCACTGGGTCGGGACAAAGAAGGGCGGGGAGCGGTTCCGCAGAGCACGTGATGGAGCGCAGCCAATCACAGGTTGCGATTTTTTTCCCTGGCGACAACTACATATAACCCCCATAAGCTCCTTAACTGAACAGAGGCACGATGTCGAGATTGGGCTTTCTCTAGCAGTTACCAAACGAGGGTGTTATTTCCCCCCCCCCGCCGCAGAAAACATCGCCACTGAAATATGTTTATCCGTCAATTCTGATTTCCCGGGCAGCGGGGAAAAGGGCTCATTTGGTGGACAATAAATAAAATGTTATTCATGACACAGAACATCGCCGTCCTGGTGATATTTGTGTTATGTGCCACGCCGCGTTCTGGGGTGAATGCAAATTCAGCCTCGCTCCCGTTCTCTTTCCGTGTTTACGCGCCGTTCGGCAAGGTGCCGCGCTCCTATATTCCGCCAGAGCGGTTTTATGCGTTCTGATTTGCTGCTATAATTCGGTTAAACAGAAATGGCTTTTGAAGCACTTTTGGCAGGGCCGGCGTCCTCGGTGAGGTGCGGTAGACGCGGGCGAGACGCGGGTTGTTTTTGTGTTATTAATAAAGCGCCAGACATCGGTACGCTCGGTAATGAGAATGTAGCGCCCCTGCGGAGGTGCCCTCCCCCCCTGCACTCTGATTGATTGCGGCCGGGCGTAACAGGCTGCGTGCGGGCACGCCTCCCCCTTAGCGCACAGGACTGTGGGACAGGCATTAGACGCCGCGCATTACACTGAAATATTCATCCCGCACGCTTCTATAAATCAAAAGGTGCGTGGGGGTGGAAAATAGGGAACGCGTTCACGTTTCCAGGTGCAGCCCTGTCCCTCTCTCTGTCTCCCTCACACGCCCCCTCTCTCCCCCGCTCATGTTCTCTTTCTCCTTTTCCACTCCTCCTCTGCTCCTCTTTCTCTTGGATAGGTGGAGTTTGTCAACTCTTGCTCTCTGTTTTCTCTCCCTTTGTCCCTCTGCCTTGTTCATGCCCTTTTCTCCATGTCATGTGACACAGAAATGATGCAAATTTGATGCTTTTTACTTTCAGTGTCTGTGAGGGGTCTCTTGTACCTGCCTGTTTCTGTAAGGCAGAGGTGTCCGATCTTATCCTAAAAGGGCCGGCGTGGGTGCAGGTTTTCGTTTTAACCCAGCAGTAACACACCTGATTATACTAATGAACTAATCGTGGTCTTTAATCAAGACCTTGATGAGTAGAATCAGCTGTCTTAGTCCTGTGCTAAAACAACAACCTGCACACACACCGGCCCTTTCTGGATAAGATTGGACACCCCTGCTGTAAGGACACCTGTTAGAAGTGTCGCACAGCTGTGAAACGGAAAAACTGAAACCAAGACAAAAGGTTGCCTTGGCGAGGATACTAGTTTACTAGGCTAATTGATTTTATGAATGAAGACATTTTGTTTACATAGCGCACAAGCAGAATGGACAGGTTTGTGGTGAAGCTGGTTGCTATAGTAACGATGTGCACTGTCTCTGAACTATAAATGCAAAACGTTGTCAGACAAAGTTCTGTCAGCAGACACTTTGTTGCGAGACACTTTTGTTGTCAAAGCATAAATTAGCCTTCAGGGCGATTGGGAGCATCTGCTTTAGTCCACTGGGTGGAGTAGGAGCACAATAAAGCAAGACTGTCACCAGCAGGGACTCTGTGTGTAGTGCAGACTCTGTGTTCAGTAGTGACTGTGTTTAGTACAGACTCTGTGTTCAGTAGAGACTTATTTAGTACAAACTCTGTGTTCAGTAGTGACTCTGTTTAGTACAGACTCTGTGTTCACTCGGGACTATGTGTTCAGTAGAGACTCTGTGTTTAGTAGGGACTATATGTTCAGTAGGGTCTATGTGTTCAGTAGAGACTGTGTTCACTCGGGACTATGTGTTCAGTAGAGACTCTGTGTTTAGTAGGGACTATATGTTCAGTAGGGTCTATGTGTTCAGTAGAGACTGTGTTCAGTCGCAAATATGTGTTCAGTAGGGTCTATGTGTTCTGTAGAGGCTATGTGTTCAGTAGGGTCTATGTGTTCAGTACTAATGCTGTGTTCAGTAGGGACTATATGTATCGTAGGGACAAATGCTGTGTTCAGTAGTAGGTCTCTTCTGGGTCCAGGAGGGGAAAGGCTTTTGTCATCTTCTGTCCATGTGTCAGAGTGTGTTTGTGATCCAGGCTATGTCTTTTTGATAGAGAATATTGAAATATCACTGGTTAACATGTGTGTGAGTGCATGTGCACGTGTGAATGTGTGTGTGTGTGTGTAATGTCTAGGCTAGTGTTTGTGTTTGCAATGCCTGTGTATAGGTGTGGATGTTGAGTGTGTGTGTGTGTGTGTGTGTGTGTTTGTGAGATGTAGAGAGAGAGAGAGCGAGAGAGAGAGAGAGAGAGAGAGAGAGAGAGAGAGAGAATGTCTTTGTGTGTGTCTGTTTGAGCCTGTGCATGTGTGCTATTGTTTTCTTTGTGTCCTCTGCCCCCTCAGTTTCAGCTACGGGCTAAAGGGGAAAGGCAAACGTGCTACGATTTGAATGATTTCTCCTGTTGGAATGCATGTCAGAGAATGGCATCGGTTCAATTTATTTGGAAACATATATATTATGTTTCCCTTTGCACGGTTATTACATTTGCTGGTGCGTGGGTGCTTTAGTATGCCCTAGGGTGGAATGGAGCTGACTGATTGGGGCGCTAATGTAAACAATGCGCTTTGATAACAGATCAATCACAGTCTCGCCGAGTTCTTTAATCTACAGCCAGGCTTTGGGCTGAGACGTAAGCCCCCATAAAGCAGACAGCAGCCTGATATTAACACCCTAATTCCTCCCGGAGCGGGACGTGGAAGTCCGCGCCCCACCTGTATATTCATGCGCACACGTACACACATCACGCAGAGCCGGGCCAATCTCCTGATCTGCAAGCACGTCACTGGAGCGCCATTTAGAGATGAGTTACACTGCAAAAAACATAATATATTACCCACTAATAGCTTCGCCTTTCCTGTCCGTCTGTGCAAATGTATAAACAATTATGAATAACACTAACGGCACAAAAAAAAGAAAACGCAAATGCTTTAGCAAATGAATGATTGTGTGGGGAAGGCACGGGCAGGAAATATAACAGTGATGGGAGAAATATGGCAGTAACTCTGCTGACCTGTTGGGGGCAGCAGTGTACAGCACAAGCGTTAGACCGGTCCTGTGTCCTGGCTGTGGAGAGCACAGGGACCTTCAGTGACTGAGAGGAATGCAGGGACTTTATAAATCATCCATGTCAGCCGAACTGCATCTGAACCGGACCTGGTCATGGCGATTCTCTGATGCCGCTCTGGGTTCCAGCCCGTGAGCTCTGCCTCTGAGGCTGCCATTGTGCTGGATGCAGAGGTGGTGGTTCACATATACTGTTTATTTACACGTAGGTACATACACGCTCACACACGCATGCGCACATACACACACACACACACACACACACGCACACACACATGCACAAATGCCCATCACACTGCCTCAAACACAGACACGAGCCAAGCATCACATACTGTACCCAAACATGCCTGTACTCTTCCACGCAGAAATGCCTTCTCACTCGTACATAGATGCATGCATTCACCCACCCACCCACACACACATGTACATGTACACACACACACACACACACACTGTGTTTATCAGCCGTTTAGCACAGAGAGCTCTTGTCTGTTTGAACGTGACATGCCTCTGTCCCCTCTCTGCTGACGATCACACACACACAGATGGAGGAGAGGATGGGGGGAGTGGAGAGAGGGAAAGAGAGAGGAGCAGCACAGCATGCAGAGCAGAGGAGGTAACTGGAAACCATTTTGTGATTCCGAGCAGGATCCAGGCATGGAGTCAGACGGAGGAGGGGTGTGTGAGGCTTGTCAGCACACAGCTTTGGTGGATGTCATCAGCCGTTTGACACCATGGCGACAGAGAGCTGGGGCTGTGACAGGTTAATGAGCACTGTGCGTTTGTATCAGTGTGGTACCAGCAGCATCTGCACACACACACGCATACACGCACACACACACACACGCACACACACACACACACACACACGCACACACACACACACACGCACGCACACACACATACGCACGCACACACGCATACACACACACACACACACGCACGCACGCACTCACACACACACACACACATACACACAGAGGCACACACATACACACACACACGCACGCACACACACACACACACACGCACTCACACACACACACACACACATACACACAGAGGCACACGCATACACACACACGCACGCACGCACGCACGCACACACACACACACATACACACAGAGGCACACACATACACACACACGCATACACACACACACACGCACGCACGCACGCACGCACACACACACACATACACACAGAGGCACACACATACACACACACACGCGCGCGCACATGCATACATACGCACACACACACGCGCACATGTATACATACGCACACGCATGCACACACACACACACGCACACACACGCATGCACACACACGTGTGCACATGCATACACACACGCATACATACGCACACACGCGCGCACACACGCATACACACACACACACATGCACACACACACACGCATACATACACACACACACACACACACACAACTGTGCACACACGCACACACCCGCACGCAAACATACGTTCGCATACGCACACACACACTTCCCTGTAGTTGTCACACTCCATATGTCATTACTGTGAGGGTGGTATATGTGCCAGATAGCCTGCATAGCTGCTTAAGCAAGGGGGAAGTGAGTTTATTTGACTGCAGTCCAAATTCGCTTTCAATACGATTGATCGTCTTCCTCGAGTGTCGATGAGTGGCATATGCCACTCCAGGAAGAGTAGAGGTGGCACACAGTCTGGGCCTTAACGTGTCTGAATCAGCGCTGAGTCTTCTAGCCCTCATTACAGCATTCAAACCCGGAGCCATTTCACCAGCAGTCTGTCTGCTGTCTCTGCCCTGCGGTTTATGCACAGCTCCTCGGAGATGTAGAACGGACTCATTATAGTTGACAAAGGCAGCTCTCGGCTTCCTTTTATTGCATCCATATTTTTTTAAATGTTATTACACATGTTGTGTGGGAGTATTTAAAATGAAGGTGGGGGGGGGGGAATAAATGAACAACATAAATCTGCTTCTGTTCCTTTTTCATCCTGATCTTCTCTCTCGTACAGTACACGGCCTCCTGTAATTACAATTTGACTGCCTATTTGAGTTATTCAACCCCTCTTTCTCGCTCTCTGTCTCTTGAGTCAGTTCAATACTATGTATTGATATGAAGTGCCAGCAGTAAATATTGCCAAAGCATTATAAGAAAATGGTCAAAAAAACTTGAAAGAACTAAGTTGAACTCTTAACACATCTTACTGCTTCCCTACACAGTGTTTATGCTCTTGACTTGCTATTCTCTCTCTTTCTCTCTCTCTCTCTTTATTATCTTCAGTGCTTTTCAAACGGAGTGGGGAATATATATGCGTGAAGGTAGAGAGCGTAAGATTGGAAGTGTCCCCCCCAGGCTGGATGGCCTCCCGCACTGGCTGTTTTTATTGTGTGCGCTCCCCCGTCAGGGCTGAGGTGTGGTACAGCAGCGTAGCGAGATGCTAACAGGATTAAGACCTTCCCCATCGCTTTTCCCCAGCCCTGCTCTCCAGAGGTGTGTGCAAGAGGCCTATTTCTATGGAAATACAGTGTTTACATGCATGGAAGGAATCTATTACTTGCTATTTGGGCCTCTAAAACGGGACAGAAAATAGTGTTTTTTCTCCTCTTTCACCAGATTCCTATCAGTGTGTATTTTTGCTCATCCAGAACAAAACAAATTGATGTCCTTACACTTGATAAAGCAGACCCACGGGAGCGCTCGATAGCTAGAGCGCAATCTCGCTCCCGTCTCCCACGGCAACGTCGGCGGGAATCGGCTCGTCTTCCTCGATGATGAATTAATTCATAAACTTCCCCTGAACCTCTACTTTCCTTTCCTGTAGTGTCTTCAGCATCCAGCCCCCCCTGGCCCCCCCCCTGAGTGCGGCCGCCTGATCCCAGCTGCGTGCTTGGGTTGCGGGTGTGTAATCTGAAGTCTGCGCTTGTGAGCCGTTTGCTGTTATAACGAGCGTGAAACGGCACGGGCGCTTTTAATTGGTCAGCAGCGTTCTGCCAAAGGGGCGGGAGAGTTTGTGGGGAAGGGGGAGCGGCCTCTGTCACTCGGGCTGATGAAGACTTCTCCCTAACGCTGCTGCCGCTCTCGCCGTTGGCATGACGAATAATGTCATTAGCTCCTCTTCCAAAAAAGCCGCCCTTTTGATTGATGTCGGGCGGGCGGCGAGGGTGGGAAGCGGGGGAGAAGTGTTTGTTGTCTTATTTTTTAGAGAGCTCTAATTCCTCGCCACCCCCCCTGAACCCGAGAGCGGAGTGAACCCGGTCAGCAGCCCCGGTAGCGAGGGGGTTGTGCGATCTGTAACGGAGCCGGGGTCCTGGTCTCCGTTTCTCCGTTTCTCCCCCCGCCGCGCTCACACCGCCCGGCTCACGGATGCGAGGCGTCTCCGCGGTGGAGCACTCGGGTCAGGGCACCAGGTGGCAGCACTTCTGCAGATAATACACAGCGCTTTCCGCACACAAACCCTGCTGATTCGGCTGTGTGTCATTTGGAAGCGTTTTCTTTTTTTTAATTTTTCTAGCAACATTCTGCCACTCCTACAGTACAACTGGTTACCGCTTGCTGGTTGTTGCTTTCTACCGGAAGACAAGGCAATAAAAAAAGCAGTTAAGATTAGTCATAAGGGTTGGCTTCTGTGCTCAGACTTCCGCCATTTTCCCAGTCAGGGTGTGTGGGTCTATCTTTGTGTAACATGGAGGCTCATCCTGTGCTGTGGGGAAGGATGTCCTTCTATTCCTTGATTGCACTCCCATTATTTCAATAAGCCTCTCAGTTTGCCTTTGCTCGTTCCCCTTCTCAGCCGCAGAGGCGAGTGTAGTGTTTTCAGATGTGCTGCAATGATTTCTGGGTAATTACTGAACCCAGGAAAACAGGTGTTTTCTGAATAAAAAAGTTGAGGGGAAATTGTTGGGTTAGATGCGCCAAACGTTTAGCAGTCGGGCTTGGAAGTTCCATCTGTTCAATGTGTGCCTGGTACTTCCACAGAAGGATTTCCATAAAACGCTTAAATATTTATGGAGCCTTTCTCCTGTGTGTGTGGTTACACGCGCGTGCGTGTGTGCGTGCGTGTGTGCGTGTGTGCGTGCGTGCGTGCGTGCGTGATAAATTGTGAAATAGTCTTGATCACATTTCTTAGCACACTGTGGTGCCCATGCAGCACTGTACAGTAAATAATCACGGGGTTCTTCACATGCTACGTCTTACCTGTAAAATATCCTGCGCACAGGCGTGTGTGATCTGGGCTGTTTACATGCTGGTTCCTTTCATTTTCTTTCATGAGTAAAATGTGTCAAATTGCATGTACACACGTACATGTTGAAATTTCGCACTTGCAGGAATCTGAAATAGAAACTCGAGGGGAAAAAGGAAAAATGCGGTCGACACTGTGACAGACTGACGGCTGCTTGTCTTCGTACTGAAGGAGGCTCTGGAACCGCAGGTGATGGCTTACGTGCGGCCATTTTGTGAAACTCCATGACGAGAACCGAAAATGAAACGCAAATGTCAGGGGGAGACGAAACCGAGAGCCTCCTGATTTGAAAAAAAAAAAAATAGGGGGAAGATATTTAGTGCGAATGAAAATTTAATGGTGCGTTAATAATTTACCTCAGCTGATGGACTATTTGTCCACATCCCGCCCTTTCCTGTTCTTTGCTGGTGCAGACGGACAGCTCTTCAGCCGAGAGGCGGGAGTTTTGGTAGTGAGATTTAAATGCTATTGTGTGAGGTGCTGTCTCTCCTGTAGTTTTGCGGGGGTGTAGTGACTACCACAGTGTTCGTTCTAGTTACAGTTGTGGTTTTGGGGTATGGTCACTCATCTAGTGTCGGGTGTATGTTGTTGTCGTATCAGAGGTTCTTACTGCTGCAGATTAGGGTGTTGTTTCCACTATGGTGTAGATTGACGTGTTGTCCTTCACTGGTGTGATGCTTTCCCAACACTGTAGTTTGGGGTGTAATTCTTGCTGTGCAGTCGAATGGAATTTCAGTCACCACTGGGCCGATACTGATGATTTTTCCAGGTGTAGTTATCGGTTATGTGGAATGTCACTTTTGGAGATGTCTGAGGTGTGGTCATTGGTATTGTGTGATTCTGGGTCTAGGTTGTGCATCTTGTTGTGTTGTGCATATAGAATTCCATGGTGCATGGTTTAAATACTTAAGACTTTTTAGTGTAGTGTGTAAATCTTGCATTATTGATATGCTGTATCCACAAAGTCCATACCAGCAGCTTCAGGTGTGTGGCAGGCAAGTTGCCTTTGCCTACACATTTTATATTATTATTGAAATGTATAATATGTTCTTTATTAATTAAATTGTTCTTACTTCTATTTTTTTTTTGTTTTTGTCTTTGTTATTTGTTATTTGTCTTTATTTTGTGCCACATGCCCTTCTGGGTGTTAATCTAAAAAGAAAAAATATGCTATAAAAAGTGTTATTTTCTGAATTGGATTTCTTCCAAGTCTGTTAAGATGTTATCACATACAGGGAAACAGGACATAGCTGACAGTATCTCAGTACAGCCGCGCGTGTGGATACTAGACTAGACTGCTGTTTTCAGCTCAATTTCATAAAGATTATTTTATGGTTTCCGGAGCACTGTTACATATCCTGTAAAGAAAATATAAATACCCACACACTATTGTGCTGCTCAAACTACAATTGGATATGTTTGGAGGATGTCATAATCTTTTTTTATCCCACTTCAGGTAAACTAAGGGAATTTGGGAAAGCTGAACATTTTAGCAGTTATTTTTCTATTCCCGTTGACCAACTGAAATCAATTTCACCAACGTCTGGTAAGATGCAGGGACTGTGCATTGGAGGATTTTGAGTACCTGTGCCTTTGGGAAGTGTAGTCGTGCTGGGTCCAGTGTTTCAGTTGTCCTCAGTGTTCCACATTTGGAGCTGTTCACGTTTGAGAGAATCTGGGCCCATTAATTATATGGAGCGTGACGACCACACCCGACGACAGAACTTTCCGCCTCATAGTTTCACCAGGCCAGCTGTCTGTGAGCGCATCCAGGATTCTGCAGCGTTTAGCTCGTGACGAATCTGCATTGCTGCGCAGGCTGGACACTGCAGGGCAGGCTGGGTGCTGATGGGGACCTTTGCCAGTGACCCATTACCTATGGATGATACCCAGTGAATTTCGGCCTCCTGCAGTGTCTCCCTCAGGGAAATGGTGGATTGAGGACTGGCTGTCCCCAAAAAGTAGCAAACGCATCATTAGAAGCCGTTCCTGAAAAACCTCCAGCCTAATGTGGCCAGCTGGTCAATACTATCAGCACTGTTGTGTTCTTCCCACAGACAACAAGGCATAGGAAAAAATGAACTGGTAACTGGAACCGATGGCTTGCGTGCGCACGGCTAGATGGCAATGAGGGCCGCTTCATCCCGCTCACGTCTGGGCGGGGGCGGTGGAGGGAGTCGGCCGCCGAAAAAGACAATGGGTCATGTGACGCGACGGCGGACAAAGGTCAATTGCGTTTTCCCGTGACAGCGGCGAATGGTCTTCATTTCTCAGGCTGTGCGTATTGGATGCTTCCCTCATCGACTGCCCTATTTACTCACCTTATTGATGAGGGCCATGCATGTCAATAAGGATGAGAATAAAGATAGAGCCTCACACAGTCCTCAGCCAAGGCTGGAGTTTATTTCTCTGCATTATGCTGGTGATCACGGGCGGAGACTCTTAATAATACACGACAGTAAGCACCACACACACATGCATGCAGACACACACACACACACACAAATATGCTCACACATATACACATACACATATACACACACACACACACATATGCACACACACACATACACACGCACACACACACACATACACACACATACACATACACGCACACACACATATGCACACGTGCACACACACATACACATGCACACACACATATGCACACACACACATACACACACATACACATACACACGCACACACACACATATACACACACACACACACAAATATGCTCACACATATACACATACACGTATACACACATATACACACACACACACACACACACATATGCACACACGCACATACACATACACACACACATATTTGCACACACACACATACGCACACGCACACACACATACATATACACACACACACACACGCACACACACACATATTACGCACACACACACATACACACACACATATGCACACACACACATACACACGCACACACAGACACACTTACGCACACACATACCCATAAACAGTATGTAGACATACATACAGTATGCACGCACACACATAAACTACACAAGCACACACACATACACACAAATTCACACACACACACACACACACACACACACACATATCCACACAAACAAAAGTACACACATATACATACATACTGTACACAAACATAAGCACACATGCACCTACGTACATGCGCACACACACATATCCACACAAACTGAAATGCACACATATACTCATGTACACCAACAGGATGCACACACACACACACGCTCACACACACACACACACACCCACAGGCACGCTCACACACACACACCCACAGGCACGCTCACACACACACACACACACACACACACACCCACAGGCACGCTCACACACACACACACCCACAGGCACGCTCACACACACACACCCAGCCGCACGCTCGTAGGCGGTTGCGCAGTGTGTGCCAGCGCGACTTCGCGGCTGTATTTATCCTCACTGCGTAAACGGCGGTTTAGCGGCTGGCCGACGGCCCTCCCGCCCCGCGCGGCCCTCTCTCTGAACACCTCAGGAGCGACACCCAGTGCTTTTCTGCTCCTGCTTCAATAAAGGAAATTGCGGCACCGACACACGGCTGGGGAATCAGATGGGGATTATTATCGTCTGCCCGCACGCGGGGGCTGATGAAAGTGCTTTGTGTCCGGTCCGCGGCGGCGGGTGCTTGCAGAGGCCTGATTGCGTTAGGTCCTGTGAGTCACTCCCCGCGGGGGGCCGGACACCCCATTCCGCTCGCCGCGTCCCAGATCTAATATGCCTGCTGTCCGTGATTCAGTTCTCCCTGGGAAAACTCAATTGCTCCGGCCCCATTGTCTGCGGTAGAGATGCCCTCTCTATGCCGGGAGACAATGGCCGGACGCAGGACGGAGATATTAGCTCCATGTATCCTGGGCCCCAGCCTGTTTGGACAGGTGTCTGATCCCACCTCCCCCCCCCCCTCCTCCCGACCGCTGCCGGACACCTGTCCCTCGCCACGCGATCGGATGTCTCACCTCGTTACACCCGACCCGGCACCCCCTGTCTGTTTCGGGAAACACAGAGCAGGTGAACGGGCAGAGGTCTCGATGCTTTTAAAAGTGCCAGCAGGCCAGGTAGGAGGATAATCACAGGCCAGTTTTGAGCCTGCTGTTATAACTGGAGCCCGCTGTCTCTCTCTGCGACTGGGTTTTAACCTTCGCAGTGGAGACAAGATGAGACAGTGGAGACAGGATAAGATCGGCTGTTAATTCCAGCCCACCCCCACCTTCCTCCCCCCAAAAAAAGCATGCCGGCTTCATAAAAAAATTTGTGCCCATTTGTTTTTTGCCAGGAGCTTTTTTTGTGGTAATGGGGCGCAGGTGAGAGGAGATTTGAGTGGGCGAGTGCGGGGGTGCGGGGGTGATGTATTTACCCTCTGGTTAAGAGGTACGGAGCGAAAGCATCAATTAGTCTACAGTCAAGGTCTGCTCGATAACATCTCCAAACACCCAAAGTGCGGCTCTAGCAAAACAAATAAATGAAAAGCCCCACCCCACCCACCCCACCGCTTCCCAAATCACATTCAGTTCCACCATGGGTACAATTTACTGCTCATTTCAATACTTTCAACCTCGGGCAGATGGTCCTGTTGTGTAAACCCTGTTTCTCATTTAGGTTTGGCACGGCGAAGCTCATGTTTATCGTCCTTCGAGGTGTAACGATCCCAAGTGAACTTCTTCATTCTGAAGTAACAGACACTGCTAGTAATCATAAGCAAATCTAGAACACTGACTTAGAATTTCCCCCCAAAAAAATAAATCCTAAAAACCTGCTCTTTTTAGGGTTAAGGAGACGCCTCCCTTGTTGCGCAGTAGAGCAGACCTCTGTGCCGTAGGACCTTCACTGCAGACAAAAGGCCTCATTGTGCCTGAGCCCTGCTTTGTCTCCAGGTTATGTGGTGTTGTTATTAATTCTCTGGGAGTGTTCAGGTTGATGTGTTGACGGAGCGCGCTGTGATCCCCGGTAATTAGCGGTGTGTGTTTTCAAACAGCTTGTGCGAGGCAGGGACCGAGCCGATCCATTTGGGTTGCCGGGAAACCGACAAACAGCGTTTGATCATTTTCATCGGGCCGGGCAGGTAATACTGGTCGTGTGTGCTTTTTTTAAAACATAAAATGCACCATCAAAATTGATTGCGATATTATATAAAAGTCTGTACTTACAGGAAAAGTGACCGTGACATTGGCGATGAAAGTGAAATGGGCTTAACAGTCCAGTGAATTTAACAGTTATGACAGGAACATTTTGCAGTTGAATGTTTTATATTGGCTCAAGGAATGGCCATTATTATTTGGCTGTTACAATCGATAAAAATTGTGTAATAAAAGATTTTAAAAGCCATTGTTTCACCGCCAACGTTTAGCAGAGCGGCTGTGCGTTATGTCCTTCTGCTTCCTGTAGGGGGTGCTGGTTCCCACCAGGCCCATAAGTCATTTTTTTCCTATTGCACACACCTATGGGAGGCGCATGTAATGACTACCTCTTGGGAAGCTACTTATATAAGGAGATTTACTGGAGAAGTTCTGGCTCCCTCTTCATTTTCCCCGCACTCAAAGGATATACGGCTGTTTGTATTTTCTTTAGGAGCCTTTTTGCGAATAAAGGCGGTGTGTGTGAAGCAGACATCCGCTCTGTTATGTTTACGCTGGCTGTGATGCTGCAGTTACACAGCCTCCGCCGGCTGGCATCCCACATGTTTAACAAAAGTAGAAAAGCGCCCATTCTTGGCCATTACGAAGAAGAGAAAACCTTTGAGTTAAAGTGTGAACCACTGCCAGTCTCTCTGAAAGAGAAATATGCTGTTTTCCGGCATACATGTTGGGCAGAGTTCGTACAGAGCTCTTTATGTGTCTTGTCTTCACAGTATGCACACAGTATGAAGTTGAGATATCGATGTGTTTTAATGATAATAACCTAGAAATATATATATCTTTTTATAATAAAGGTCATTATTTTTTTAATCAGTTGAGTAAAAAGGGTTTTTGGCCTGTTGAGTGTCATCTGCAAGTCAGCAGCTTCAGTGACATAAGAAAAGGTTTCAGAGTTTTTGCATTGTGCACAGATATTGGAGGGTTACAGATGCATTTCTCTTTCTGCTTGTAAGACTGGCACGTCTACATCAACACAAGGGAGAATCTCCTTCATTACAAACAAACAACAATACACACATGAACACACATAAACAGACACACATGCACTCACACTCACACTCACACACACACACACACACACACACACATTCACTCAAGGTGAACAGAAGCGTGGCAGTGTCTCTGTGCCAGAGAGATGGGGAACACACCAGGCATGCGGTGCACACAATGGGAGAATGAGCCACAGCTGACTGCATGCAGCACAGCCCCACAGTAAGCACTGCATGGGGTGAACAGGGCCAGAGTGCGCGGGGGGGTTTAATGGAGCCCGAATAGGCTCCCTCTTCTACAGCCAGGCACTAGGCTGGGGGTGGCCACCAGCCGCATATAGGGCTACGGGTGGGACAGATGTGTGTGGAGCTGTAGCATACAGAGGACCGTTGGGTTTTAATGCGGCATTGCATTATGCGCGCTTTGACATTCGTACCCTTCCAGGGAAATTAGGGTGGGGCGAGGGGATGAAAATGAGTTTGCCCCCTTACCAGATGTTGTGCCCCTGGCCTGATGGGTTGAACCCTGGCCCCCGGGCCCCCCTGCCCAGCTCTGTGTGAGGGGGGCAGCACTGGGGCCGTTTCCGGGTTTGGGCACGGATTCCGCCCCTGACCCACTCGCACACCAGCAGCTGCTCAATTAGCCCTCTGCCACCGAGTCCAGCCGACCGGCCAATCAAAACGCCTCTCCCCGCTCCGCTCACCGCAGAAACGGCCAGCGGCCAAAGTGTCCACCTGACCCCGGCCGCCATTAATTATTCAAACTCCGCCTCTGGTTTTAAATACAAAATGGCTGCCGGAGGCGTACAGTGACCTCCACTGGACAGAGGGACTGGAGGAAACCTGAAGGGTGGGGGAAATGAATCCAGGGCATTCGGGCTAATTTAATGGGCAGATGTTTAATGGGACTGAAAAGGGGTCTGTGCCAGAATGACAAAATGACCCAAATCATCATCACCTCAAAAGTCACCTTTTTGTGGAAAAAAAAGAAGGAAAAAGTAACGCTTTTTTGTCTGGCTTCTCCCTGTTGGCCTGTTTTCACTGCTTTCTTTCAACAGCTTGGAGCCCTGCGTATATTTGGTTTTGATTATGGTGTTTGCCTACCCCTCGAGACAATAAGAATGTATAATAATGAGAACAGGCCGTTGAGGCCATCTAGAATTGTTGTTTACGAACTCGAGAGTGTCCCTGATAGGTTTTTGGGAGAGCTGTTAAGTTAGATATGCCAGTGCTCTCCTCCTTTGAAGGGATGCATGCACTGACTGTTCCCATGGGTCCCGTGCTCTGATTGTACCTGCTACACAGGGGAGTCTTTCTCTCTCTCACTCACCCTCTGTCTCTCTGCCTCATCCTCTCTCCTTTTCTCTCCCTCCCTCTCTCTCTCTCGGTCTGCCTCTCTTTCTGTCTGTCTCTGTCTCTGACTCTCTCTTTCCCTCCGCCTCTCTCTCCCAGCTCTGGTAATGTGTAGATAGCTTCATGGCGTAGCTGCTATCAAGGCCGTAATGAACTCCTAACTGCATTGTCTGCAGACAGATGATATATTCAGGAAATCCAGACAGTTGAGCTGTGAGTTGAACTAGTTCCCTTTATGCTCACATAATCGGTAGCCTGAAGACTGCAGGGAAATTTCAACAAAGCACCATCATTGCTATGTGCTGCAATCCTCCTGAAATGAAGCATCCTGTGCATTAATTGAGTACATCCCACGGTTGTGTTTATGTTTCTACACCTCGAATGTCAGATTGCTGTACTGCACCCATCTCCCAGAGCCCCTCAGACTCCGATTCCATCATTTAATTCCCACACTTCCCGTCTGCGCTGGACTTCTCCAGAGCACAATGGTGGGCTATCGTTTGACATTAGCCTCTTGTGCTGGATAGTATTAATTAGAGCTGCACTGCTGGTCAGTTTGGTGACCCCATGGGGACGGGGGACGGGGGGGCTCTTTTCCCTCTTCATATTCGCTCTCTCTATCTCTCCTGCAGTTTGTGATATCGTCTGTAATCTGTCTCTACGGCCTGCTCGAGGTGCTCTTCATGACCTTTTGGGACGAGCTCATACAGCGTGACAGGCAGAGGTGTAGTGCAAGACGAGAGCACCGCGGAGTGTAAACTGAAACGGGAAAAACGGCAGGAAAAAAAAACGTCATTGCGCAGATAATTATGAAACATTCGGCCTGAATATGAATAAAAAGGAGCAGAAGGGCAGCTTGTATCTGCGGGGGAATCTCTGCTCGTTTTTTCACCGAAGGCGCATCGCAGCTTTCCGACCTGGTGGCAACCGGTTAAATAAGTCTCAGGCTCTGAGACCAAAGACTGACCTTCAGGTGACAACAGCACCAAACTGAAATAATGTTATTATGTAACCAGCCACACAAGGCAAGACCGCTGAATAAGCACAGGCAATTAGGCACTGTGATAGCTTTGTTAGTTATATGAAGAAAAGTATTATGTTCATTGTCTGGTAAAAAAACAAACAAACCAAAAAAAAACTGACAAAAACAGCAGGAAAAACAACTCTGCTTACTCACGCCTGCTCTTGTCTTGGTGAAGTACACCATCAAGGAGCCAAATATAGCCATGCGTCACCTGGTCCCTGGGTACTAAGGGAGGGACAGACAGACAGACATGGTTATACAGGAGTGGTGGACATCAGTGCAAATGTAAAAAAAGAAAATAAAAAAAAGAAATGATAGTTTGTGGTTTAAGGGGTGCAGTTGGTAGCCAGTGTTAAAGGTGTGAAAAGAGAGAGAAGGTGAGAGAAGAAGGGAGCAGGTGAGAGAAGGAGAAAAAGGAGAAGAGAGGAGGGGGGAAGGAGAGGAGATTGAGCGTACGCTCCTTCATTCCACAGAATCCATTGCACATATTCAGTAATGTGTCATTGTCATAAAGTATGAAGCAGACCCTTTGTTACGGGCGGGCATTAGAGCGGATATTAGCGCGTGTTGCCGGGCTGGGTTTTACAGCGGGGCCCAGGCACGGCGGCTCGTGTCTGGCTGTGTGTGTTAGCCGTCTCCCTGGAGGGTAAAGTCATTACAGGGGCCAGGTCTGTGTTAATTACTGCTGCTGATGGAGATGATGTCACATTGTGTCTGTGGCTGTGTGTTTGCCGAAGGGGACTTCTGGGCAGGAGGGGGGTGGGTTGGGGGCGGGGGGGGGGTGTTTGTTTGGGCACAAATTGTGAATGTCACTGTACTGCCCCCGGGCTGAATTATATGAATACATAGCTGTTTGTTTAGGGGGTGGGGGTTGTTGTTCATCCGTCTGTCTACTGATGGCTTCATAAAATTACACCTTCTGGATACACAGGGCTTTTTTTCTTGTAGCCCCTGGAAGATATTGATGATATTCTCAAATATTTTTTCATCAAAGCATACTTAATGACAACCCCCATGCACATGTATAATGCTCTCTTTGTAAACCATACAGTCGAGTTCTTGCTTGAACTTTTTTATTTTATTGCAATAACCATTGTTGCCGGCTGAAATTATAATACTGTTTCAGTAATATTTCACACGGTTGCCTTAGTGACACTGTGTAATAAGCGCTACTGTTAATGAGCCCCCTTTAATGAGGATTTTGAGGGGGGAGAAAGAGGGACAAAGGGGAGGGGTGATCCTTGAAGAGGACGTTCAGAGATGGTGGAGTTAGCCGCCAGCCACATTTTCACCAGAGCGGATGCTAATTGCAGTAAAAAGGAGTGGGGCAGGAGAGTTTCTGTGTGTCAGAATCAAAGTACAGGCTTGGATAAATACATTTTATCCAAATATAGTTTCCAGCATTATTGGCTAATAACTGTGTATGTACAGTATATTATGTATACTGCACAACAAATCATTATCCCTTATTAAACAAGTCAATTCAATTTTATTTCATTTGTATAGTGCTTTTTACTATAGAAGGCTGTCACAAAGACGCTTTGCAGAGTAACATAAGGGCAGAATGGAAAAGCCAAACGCCAGCACTGAAACCCCAAATAGCGAGCATATGATATTAAAAAAACTCCCCAGTGGGGAGAAAAACCCTCACACAACTGAAGATTAATATTCCCAAAATATGAGCCAGGATCAATGCCACCTCTCAGCACTTCTTCCGATATGGTGAAATAGGATTTCAAATTCATTTTCGCACTTCTAGGGTGGGACCGTTACCACCCCCAGCTTGAATAAATATCTTCAGAAAGGACAGCCTGTCATGGTTTATTCCTTAAATATCTGGTGGGTCAGGTCGTATGGTGCCTAAGTACATAAAAAAATCAAATGAAATGCAAAGTAGATTGCCTCTGAATTAGAAATGGGGAGGGGGGTGGCATTATTTATGTGTTGTTTTATGGGGGTTTGTTTAAGTCGAATGGGAGCCTCATCCACATCATTTCATCCCTTCTTCATCTCTCTCTCCCTCCATCGCTCTCTCCCTCTCTCTCTCTTTCTCTCTCTCACTTACTCTCTCTTTCTCTCTCCCCCTCTCTCATTCTCGCTCTCTCTTCTCTCTGTCTCTCTCTCTCTCCCTCTCTCTTCTCTCTGTCTCCCTCTCTCTCTGTCTCTCTCTCTTCTCTCTGTCTCCCTCTCTCTCTCCGTCTCTCTCTCTCTCTCTCTCTCTCTCTCTCCTCTCAGCGCATTGGAAGGTACTGCAGGCAGTGGTTCTGGGACTGGCAGTGTTTGGGAGGGGGGGTCTGTAAGGACCTTACTTTATCTCAGTTCTCCAGCTGGGCTCCGCTCTCATCCACTGAGAAAATGTGATGAGATTGAAGTGAACTGCTGCAGTGTGTTTTCATGGGTTAGGTGCTCAGTGCTTAGAGCAGGTCTCACACAGGCAGGGGGACAGAGGAATTCTCTCAGAAAGCCCGAAATCCCTCACCTTTAATAAGCACAGAGAGGCTTCACTCTGCTGCGTGTGCTGCTCCAAGCAGGGCTGAGTGCTCGCGATAACTCCCTCTGTCTCTGATACACACACACACACACACACACACTCACTCTCACGTAGAACACACACACACACACACACACACACACAGTACAGATGCACACACAAAACACACACAGTACAGACACACACAGACTCACAAAACACATACACACAGTACAGAGACACACACAGAGTACAGACACACACACACTCACACATAGTACATGCACACACACACACACACACACACACACACACACACACACTCACACACTGTACAGACATGCATACTCTCACGCACACACACAGTACAGACACACACAGACTCACAAAACACATACACACAGTACAGACACACACACAGAGTACAGACACGCACACACTCACACATAGTACATGCACACACACACACACACTCACACACTGTACAGACATGAATACTCTCACACACACACAGTACATGCACACACACACACACACACACACACACACACATAGTACAGACACACACTCTCACGCACTGAACAGACACGCATACTCTCACACACGCACACACACACACACACACACACACACACACACACACACACACACACGCATACACTCACACACACACACACACACACACACACACACATGAACACACTCAGAACCGGTTAGCAGTTCCCTGTCGCCGGTCGGTCCGCCTCACATTAAACATTAAGCAGCTGCTTCCACTTTAATTAAAGCACGGCAGTGCGGGGCCGGCCTGTCCCATGTGTGTTCAGACGGGCGGAGGGGGGGCGGGGCAGGAACGGGGGGTAGATTGATGCCCTCTCGCGTCCCCAGTCAACAAGTTAATTAAAGAATTATTAGCACAGCTCCACAGGCCTCCGAATAGTCCAATGATTAAAACGAGGGAGGGAGACACGCTCACAGGGCTGCGGCGGGATTAAAGGACCTGTTTTACGTGAGATTAGAGCCTCTCGCGACGGGACTGGGGTCCCGCGAGACCCTCCGCTGCAGTGGGGCGCCATGTTTACTCTGAAGGGGGGTTATCAAAACCAAGTTTGTGGGATAAGCGAGGGATGATGCATGGCATTTAATATATTACAAAAAAAACTGTATAAATCAGTGCGCCGCTTAATAATGCTTGTAAAAAGGTAACCGTTTGGTTTGCGGATAGCTATCGTCATTCAATCTGATCAAAAGCCCATTTCCTTTTCCAAATGCTGAATACAATGTATACTGTATTTTTCGTTTGTAGATATTAAATCAGATCGGCCTATTTGAATTGAAATGAGGCAGCATTTTATAAATGCCTTGGTTTACATATGGCAAAAGTTACATGAAAATGTAAACATTCTCCCATTCTCCTATTTCTGGTTGTTTGTGACATCTTATTTATGTTTTGTACACTTTTGTACACTTGTGTACATTCCTATTAAAGTCTCCGTGACAGCAGGGAGAAATTGAACAGAGACTCCCCGGGAGCTGGCCAGAATGGTCAGGAATGTTCCAGATGTGGATGGGAATGGGATTTAAAAACAGTTCTGCGCAAGGCTCCTCTTCTCACGCTACTTATTGAAATGTGTCACACTAAGTAGGTAATAATATGGTAATAAACCATTAATAAGCCCACTATAACACAGTAATAACATTTCACTTTTTTCCAAACACAATGCATTACATTATAACTGAGTATTACATGCAGCGACATGTCTGGAAGTCCACCTTCAGTATTTGTAGGCTTGTTTTTATGCTGCCAAACGCTCCTGGACAGACGGATTGCACAGAGGTCAGACAGACGGACTGCACGGAGGTCAGACAGACTGACGGCGCCGGTCGACCCGGCCCTGCTCCTCTGAGGGACAGGCGGCTGGTTTTGGCCGGGCTCGCGTAGCCCGCGGTCCCCCCGGCCCTTCTTCCACAGCCTCGTCTGCGATATCGCCCCGGCTAATGACCGTGGCTCTCCCCTAATAGTTCATTTGTTTAGCCGTGTATCATTATATTCCGCTCCTGATGAGCTCTCAATTAGCGGCGCGAGAAAGGCGACTGCTCCGGTAATGACTCGCTACATTCGGGGCGGCGGGACCGGGGCCGGCCGCAGCTTCAAAGCCCTCCGGATCACTTCAAACGGCTTTCTGAAGTGGGTCAGGACTGCGGTGAACACAGGAGCCAGCGGTGCGGTGGCTCCCACAGGCGAATAGTGTTGTGTTTTTCCCCCGGAACGGGACGGGCCGGGACGGCCAGGCCCCGTGCGATGGCCTCATTTCTCCTTCCCCGGATCCGTTTCCTTTCCTCAAACCCGGGCATCTAAGGAAAAGCCCTTCCCGATGTGTAACGAAATGGTCTTATCGATTGATTTTTCATTTCTTTCTATTTTTATTATATTATGTTTTTGTTTTTTAACTTATTAAGAATACACATTCTTTTTAAAAAGGAGAACAGACCGCTGAGCCTCGTGTAGTTTTTTTCTCTTTATTCAGACAGTGGGAGAGCAGAGAGGTGTACGGCACAGATGGTTTCGCAGCACAGGAAGTGCCCAGGTGGGCAGCGGTTCTCCAGGCGCGCAGAGCGAGGTTTATACGGGCTGACAGCCGGCCCTGCGGACTGCGCCCCGCCGAGATGACCCGTTCTTAACGTGGATCTGCGGCGCGCATTGCCTTCTTCCCAGAATGAGTTTCAGACGCGAGCATTCCCACGATGCCCCGTGCGTGCCGGCAGGACAGACGCTCATTACGTCTTGCGGTTGCCGCGGCCCGCCGGCCGTCCCAGGTGCGTTGTGGGCGGGTGCCGTCCCGAGTAACGGGCTGGGACTGAGCCGGACCAGCTGCCGGGCCTGCGGAGCAGCTGCCGGGTCCAGAAGCTCACGGACCGGGCCAGAGTCTGCTCCGAGTCCGCTTCGAGTCCACTCTGAGTCCGCTCAGACACACGCGAGCCTCCTCTGACTGTCTGTGTAGTCCCGCCGTCATAAAACCCTAAACACCGCTGTCTGAGTAATGTGAGGTGAGGGCCTGATAGGCAGCACCTCCTCTCTCACATTCTGAGTTTTCAGATTTAAAATGGTGCAGAAAGTTCCAGGTTGGCCTATTTAAAAGTGAATCAATGAATAAAAATGGCTTCAAGAACCTGTGCTGGATTTGTGCGAGATCATTTTAGGACAGCGATGGATTTATCTGATTGTTCAAATACCCCTCTCTCCCCCCCACTGTGCGCACACACACACACACACACACTCTCACGCACGCTCTTTTATGTTGCTTTATTAACTGCAGCGTGTCCTCTGGGAACAGTGTTAATCTGGCTGCTGAATAATTATGTGTGACACACACCTGGGACCCAGTTGCCTGTAACCCTCTTGTTGCCGTGGGACACAAGGGACGGAGCAGCCTGCTTGACACCGCCTGGCTCCCGTATGCCGCTCTCTGGTGTAATACTTGTTGGAAACTCGCTTTCATGTTGAACACGCTAACACTGAGGCACACACACGTACAAGGTTACTTACAAGCGCACACACATACGCAAACGCACACACGCAAACACACGCAGACACAAACATTGATTCTTTTTGAGACCATGGTTAAAAACAAATCTGGTTAAAAACAAAACATATCTGTTTCATGACCTAAACAATACATACAAAGTGATCCGTTCATAAGGGTAAAAGAGTGCTGTTGGTCAGACCTGCAGCTTTTAACATTGCATTTGTTTCTCATCTTTTGTGTGAGGCTTGTAAGTACACACTTACTGTGTAGATAACATGGCGTCCCTCTTCTGCGCTGACAGTTTGTATTTTATTTTGTGCTGAGGAGGCCTCTCCCTGCCATCCGTCCCCTCTCCTCTGTCAGGTCCTGGCCAGCCTGTCAACCCCGGCTAGTTTTCCTTGTACCGAGTGGCCTTTTATGGTATCCGTGTCAATCACTCACTGTTGCTATGTGGCTCTCCAGGGCCTGCGTGTCACCTGTTGTTTTGTTGCGCTGATGTGTTGTCTCGATGCGCTGTGGCGTTGGCCGTGTCGTTAGCTTGTTATTATTTTCCCTGCTTTTTCTTTCGGGCATAATTGCGGTCACCCTGTGAGTCGCGCAGCCTACGACTCATTCACGGGGTTGTGTTGACACTGTTCGGAGCGACTGAATGAAACGCGTCTTTACCCGGCGCGCTGAAAAGGACTCTATTGTTCCAGGAATAATGATGACATTCCGGGCTCTCCGAAGCCCATTTCCCTTCGGATCAATCCTGCTTTAGCGCCTCTCCGTCCCTCCGTGTCGTTTAGCGGGGAGCTGTATTAATAATTGTATTGACGCGATTGATCGCTATCGGCGGAGGGGCGGCTGGGGAAGCCGCCTTCCGAGGGTCGGACGTGCCCCGGACTCCATCAGCCCTAAATCAAACAACATCTCATTAGAGGCGACAGGCAGCGTCTCTTAAACAGGCTGCTGTCCGCCGTAAAAATGGAAATGCGATCGGACGGGCCCGTAAAGGTCGATCGAATCTCCGCTCCTTTCCGATACTCAGCTTTCAGGATAATTTAAGGCGCCCTGTCGAGATTTTGCATGTTGCTCAATGTTGTCTTCGGGGCTCTACGCTAACATGTTTTTCCAAGTTGAAAAATTAGTAACAGACTAACACGTCCCATTGAGTGCTCTTAAATATTTTTATAAGCACATCAAAAAACGCTTAGAAAACGGGAGCACTACAGAGCTCTGGTCTTTCAGAGTTACTCCCAGCAGGATTGTTGAGGGCTGGCTGGTCGGCCCCAGAGGCACGAGCTGGACTCTGCTGGTGAATGCATCAATCTGGGCTGTATCATCCAGGAAATATGAACGGCTCTGACCACACGTGTACAGTGGTGGGACACAATGCCCAGTGCAGGGTGAGTTAAATCTGCCTGGGCTCCCACGTTTTACGGATACTCCAACACACTAGGGGTCTGCAGGCTGTGAAATATGCTTCTCTTCTGTGCTAGCTCTCCTGTATTACTCTGTGGTCTCAATAGTGGCAAATACGTACCAACTGGGTCAAATAATTGAGTGAGTGAGTTGCTGTTCTCTGTATGTGTGGTATGTGTGCGCATTTGGAAGACTGCTGTGGAGAATGTGGAAAGACCGTCTTCCACATAAAGTTAATTCATACACACACTCCCTGCGCATTTCTCACGGCATGGAAGCGTGGAATGTGTGTAGTTGCTTCACCTGTAAAAATGGATACTGTCTAAGTTGCCCAGGATGAGAGTGTCTGCTAAATGCTAGTAATGTAATGCAATGTAATCTAATATTGTCATTATCATTGCAAACCTTGCCTTACAGAAGGTAACCATTAGCAGTAATTAAATTGCTTGTTTGTCTATCCAAAACTTTTATGGGAATAGGGATGTTTTGTTCAGTTGCATTGCCTGTTCTGAAACGCATTACCTTTTTGTGATTTTAATGTCTAGTCCGATATCTAATTACTTCTGTCTAGTCAGATGTTTTGTCGTGTCATATGGCCTGTAATAATTGCATTAGTAGTCTGATCGATTCAGTGTGCAAGTGCTGACCACTTGAATTGCAAAGCAATAAAACCCAACACTAACCATCTCCTTTCTCTCTCTTTCCTTCCCTTTCTGTACTTCCTGTGGTTGCTTGGACTGACAATATCCTGTATAGGTGAGTAAATGTCCTATTCAATATGTCCTATTGTCCAATGTCCTATTCAATAATGTAAAAGTCTTATTTTCAATATGTGTATACAATACAGAACACACACACACACATGCAAGCTCATACACACACACGGAAACACAGTCTACAGACACATGCATACACACTGCATGAACCATCCATGATCATTGCTTTGTCAATGTAAGCCGTTTTCCGTTAACCCAGGCATGAGAAACACTGTATAAAAAGACACACACACACACACACACACACACCCACACACACACACAGTCTTGTCTTGTGTCCTGTGCTGGGAATGTTTCAGTTTTGGCTTATGTATCCCGTACATTGATAAGTCACACATGTGCAATGTAATAAAAAGCACAATTCCACGGAGACCTGCCAGCCAAATGATCAGATAGCAGACACAATGGGGAGCAGGCTTGTCGCTGTGCGAATCCATCATATCTGCCCCTAATTCATGTAATCAGGCCCCCGTTAGGTGTCCGTCCCCACGGGGTCAAATTTAGCCCCATCGCGCCCCCTCCCCGGTCCTATATTGGGTTGCTAATCTTTTGATAAATGTGCGGTTTGTGATTCAGGGCCGCGGCCGGTCCCGGCGGCCCCCCGGTTCCCGTCGGGGACTGCGGTTGTAATGCGGCGGTAATGACATTGAGGCCGGACGCGGCGGCTAATGCGCGTTAGCGATGCGCGCAGGGCCCCGGCGCGGGCCCCCACGCCGCGCCGCCGTGCGCCTCTGATTAAAGCCCCGCAGGTTTAATATCGGGCCCCTGGCCGGGCCGGGCCCTGCAGGGGCCGCGCTGATTATTCTCTGATAAAGGCTTATTGACTGGGCCCCGGCTCTGACCACGCACCGGCCGCCCCCCTGCATCAGACACACAGGCATTATTTATGAGGTAAATAATAAATCTAATTTCTCAGCTGCTAAATAAATCTCTTTAATTTTACAATATGGCTTGGTGGCTAGCTCCGTCTCCCCCCTCCTCTCCTCTCCTCTCCTCACTCTCATCCCCACATCACTTTCTCTCGGTCTTTCTGGGCCTCCTCTGCTGACAGCAGCAGAAAGCGCCCCGCTCGTTTCCAGGTTTAATACTTATTGCATTTGTAACAGAGTGGCGGGTTCATGGATCTGGAAAGCTTCTTTCTCCTATTAGTATTCTCTGGCTTGTAAATTCCTTTGTGACTCTTGGCGAATTGAAGGCATCAATTACGCCGCGCGTTTGAGGAAGCGGCGCGATAAATCTGAGGGGCCGGCGTGACGTATCGGAGCATCGCCGCGTTTCGTTCCAACTCCTCGCCGCCAAACCGGCCGCACGGCGAGGAAGACTCCGCTCTCCCCCCTCGCCTCCCGCAGCCGGAGCGTGAATCCGTCACCCGGACCGTGAGTGACGGACGACGCGACGGGGGGGGGGAGAGCTGTTTTTCCGTTTAAAACCTAGGTGACGTTTTTTTTTTTTTGTTTCATGCTAACCGCTAATGACTTCATGTCGTGCGTGTTACTCTCTCACTCTCTCTCTCCCCCCTTCGTGTCTTTTCATTTGTTTTGATGAATGTCATCTCTCAGTCCCCTAATGTTACGTGAAATTAATTTATTGGTTGGTTGCGCGCTTCGATTGATTCCCCGCCGAGCCGGCGTGACAGCCGCGCCGGTAGCGGGGCGAACGCGGCGGAGCGGCGGGGGGAGCGTGACTCAGGTGCGCGGGGGGCCGGCTCGGGCCCAGCCCGGCCTCGAACCGGTCTCTGAAGGCGTCTGATTGGCCTGGGCCTGCTTCTCCGCGCGGCCGCCCGATTGGCCGGATGCGGCGGCTCCTCCGCGGGCCGCTTGCCCTGACGCGTGGGGCGCCCCCCCCGGCCTGCGGGCGCTGGCGGGAGAATCCCTGGCTCACCGCGGGGGGGGCGAGGTCGCCGCTGCGGAGCGAGGGGAACGGCGGTAATGAATTGTTCGGGGACCGGCGTGAAAGGGCTGGAGCGCGGCGGGAGGAGGAGAAGTCACGCCGGTGTGAGGGATCGTGCTCCCACAATGCCTCTGGGGGTTTGCATCAGAACCAATTACAGCGCCTGTGCTGCCCCGGCCTTTTCAAGCCAGACCCGCTGTCAGGCTAACGGCAAGCTAGCACACCGCCCAGGTCACACTAACACTGAGCTAGTACCCTGTCCGGGTCATGCTAACTCAAGCTAGCCCCCTGCCCGGGTCACAATAACGCTGAGCTAGCACCCTGCCCAGGTCACTCACAGTTTCAAAGAACACCGCCGCATTTGTGAAGGCGAGCCTCCTCATTTCCTCGCCTTCCTGTCAGGTGACTGAGGCCACCGTTACCGCCGGCAGCCGTTACCCTGGTAACGCTGGAACGCTGAGTGACCGATGTCCTCAGTAAGTCTTCACCATGGCATTCTGGCTCTGCTCCGGTCCAACCGGGATACCCGTCCAAGCCTCATCCGCCGCGTAACGCGCGGTCAGATCTACAGAACCGCTGAGGCGCGACCGCTCCCACCGTAGCGCCTGTTTTTCTGCGTTCGCACGGAGGACGTGGATTTCAGACAGAGACAGCGTGACTCTGTTTTACCCCCCTGGGGGTCTGCAGGAACAGCGCTGCGGACGGACGGCTCGTGTTCAACCGGCCGACAAAAACGGAAACGCGCCCGCTAATCTTCGCGCCTGCGCGGATCCCCGCACAGCTTGCGGCACGGCGCAGAAGCCGCCGGAACAATGCCTCGGCCGGTTCCCGTAAGCGCTGACGATTGTCCCGCGAACACACGCACCTGCACTCGCTGAGGAACCGCTTTGTGTCCGGTTAAGTGGTCGCAGTCAGAGCTGCCCACTTACAGGCAGCCCATTGTTCCAGACCTGCCTCCCCAATCCTTTTTCAGCAGCTTCTGAGGCGTGCTGGGAAAAATATTTATCAGCCTTCCCTTTTGTGTTTATTCAATGCGCTCGGTGCAGGATGCCAATTCATATTTATTTTTTATTTTTTTCCATCTCTTCGATTTCTTAATCCCTCTTTGCACTTTGCTGACCCCGAGCGGAGAGGATTTTGGGGCCGGGCGCGCGTGCGATAGGAGAGGGGGGTTTTTATCCAGCGCTGAGACGCGGCGGGGGTCCTGTTTTCGGTGGCACGGGCGGGGAGCGTCTCCAGCTGGGCCCGTGTTTACGTCCGTTAGCGCAGCCTCTGGCCGGGAGAGGCCTGGAGGAGGGGACTGGAATGCGCTCGCCGACGGCCAGCTGTTCGGAGGCACTAAAAGTTTGGCTGATGTGGCTTCGCCGCACTTGATAATGAGCACCCTCGGCCCCATTAGAGCAGGAACTGGGGAGTCGGCCTCCCCTCCCCGGCCGGCAATTACCGAGCAGGAGGAATGAGAGGGCTCTCTGTGGGGGGGGGGCAGCGTGTCCTGAGGATGTTCGGAGTGGCAGGGGGGGTCAGGGCCATGCTTACAGGAAACAGTGGCCACCTCCGTGTAATCCCACATGATACCAGGAACTGCGCTTGGCTTCTGTTTAAGGTTTCCCACACGTCCACCGCAGCCTCCCCTGAACCCCCGCTGACGTCAATAAAACAAGATACTTTACAAAGTTACCCATTTTCATATCTTTCGTAACAAAGAGCATATATTTATTTTAATGCACATCAAAGTAAACAGGATATGGATGCAATACTGATCTTATAACAGCGGCAGCCATTTGGAGTACGTCGTTAGTGTGTCTTATTGCTGTTTGAGATATTCATGAGGGCTGACGGCATTGAGCTAATGGGGATAGAATGAGGCAATACTCTACCTAAGGACACAAGAGATGTATCCCACAACCCACTGGGGCTGAAGTAAATGCCAAAAGCCATTTAGTGTGCATGGATATTTCCCATGATGCACCAGGCTTGTTCTCTGCTGTGCACTCCAGTGCTGGACTTCCGTCAGGATCTCTGTCACAGAGCTGGCTTGCCCCAGGGTATTTCACAGAGCAGGGACTTGTGCTGCCAGTAGACTAAATTATCCCCAGTTGTGTTTATATCTCTGTGAACCTTTTTCTGGCAACTGGGACAGATTGGGAAAAAAAAAACTTGGCGCTCAACTGCACCAACCATTTCATCAAAATGCAATTTTCTTTCTATTTTTTTCAGAGGAAAACCGATGACAAAACAAAAAAGAAAATGAATAAATATTGGGACCATGATTGATATCTTTATGTGCGTGATTATTTGTGGCTGGAGAAGCAGAGGTAATGCAAAGTTGAAGAGCCCATCGCATCCTCGAAGACCAGAGTTTGAGCTGGAATAGTGAGCATATTTGTAATGCAAGTGAGACAAAAACTGCATGACTGTGACCGTGCAATACCCACAATCCACTGTGGACTTGGCAGAGCCAGGGGCCGTTACTGGTTTGTTTGGAGAAAGAGCAGTGTGCCACACCCCCTTTCCCACCCATCATCATCCTACACCCATCTTACACCATCATCATCCTCCACCCATCATCAGCTTACACCAATCTTACACCATCATCATCCTACACCCATCTTACACCATCATCATCCTACACCCATCTTACACCATCATCATCCTACACCCATCTCTCACTAATCATCATCCTACACCCCTTTCCCACCCATCATCATCCTACACCCATCTTACACCATCATCATCCTACACCCATCTCTCACTAATCATCATCCTACACCCATTATCATCCTCCACCCATCATCAGCTTACACCAATCTTACACCATCATCATCCTACACCCATCTTACACCATCATCATCCTACACCCATCTTACACCATCATCATCCTACACCCATCTCTCACTAATCATCATCCTACACCCCTTTCCCACCCATCATCATCCTACACCCATCTTACACCATCATCATCCTACACCCATCTCTCACTAATCATCATCCTACACCCATTATCATCCTCCACCCATCATCAGTTTACACCAGTCTTATACCATCATCATCTTACACCCATCTTACACCCATCTTCCATCCTGCTGTCTGTCCCTCCTGCAGTAAGGACAGACAGCCTCTGTGCCTCAGCCACACACACTTACATACACACACACTCACACACACATATACAAACACATACACACACATACAATCCCACATGCGCACACCCATATGCACGCACACACACTCCCGCGTGCGCATGCACACATACACATAAACACACACACACTTCGCTCAGCTCCTGACCAGTTTCCACTGTAATTCACGGATTAGATTCTTCTCTCTTTTTCAGGGCTCAGCTTTTTTTTTTTTTTTTTGTTATTTGAAATTCCATCTCACGGCGGCAGTTGGGTGGACGGTTGATAATGCGCTTTATTAAAATCCTGCTTCTGCCAGGCAGAGTGGGGGGGGAAGATGGGGACTGTAACCGGTGTCATCTATAATTCATAGCGGGAATATGCTCTTCTTAGCGGGATTAAAGTTTAATAAGTCCCAACACAGGCAGAGTAAATACCCCTTTGTGCGACGGCCGCCCGCCTGAAAGCAGGGGGGCCCCTGTTGGACCTGTGAGGCCTGATCCCCCGGACCTCCGGGGTCGAGAGGAGCGCTAAGCCCGGGTTCAAGCGCTAAGAATCCTCAGTCAGCGCCGGTTAGCGCCCGGTCAGGCGCTGAAATGTGTTTCCCACCAGATAAGGCCCCGCAGTCCTGCTTTTCAATGGGGCTGTGGACTGGAGGGCCAGCCCGTATCTGTGGACGCTGTTATTGTGCACGAGAGCCACCGTTAGATTGCAGGAACCGCAATACTGCGGGTAAAAAAAAAGGAGACCCTTTACGCCACGTTTTCTCCGGGGCGGAAGGGCAGGAAACGCGGGACAGACATCTCGCTGCCGTTTGCTCTGCTCGATTTCTGTCTCTTTCTTCAGGGGAAATGAGAAAAAGAGGCAAACGGATCGGCTCTCCTGGAGCGTGACGAGAGGCAGATACGCGTGGTCGCGTATGCGCCGTTCAGACGGGCCGTTAGCGGCCCCGGAGGGGCGAGGCGTCTGCGTCAGCTCGCTCCGGGTCCGTTCGCCCAGCGGGAACCGGGCCGGGCGGGGCCGGAAAGCGCTGACCCGTACTTACAGCTGTCGCTCAGACGACAGCGCTCCGCTCTGTAATTAAACCTCTCTCGGAGAGGCCGGACGGGTGGCCTTCCTGTTCCCGTGACGCCGCCCGCCCCTCGTAGTGTGTCACTGTGTGGAGTTAGTGTGCCGTGCGTTCCCAGCTCACGCAGACTGTCCTCTCTTGTACGAAGTGGTGAAAGATAAAAAACAATAGTTTTGTCAATGGCTCTTGAACAGCAGCGCGTTGCAATCAAATGACAAACTTGGTCCGCAATTATTGCGATACTGAAGAACATGTGGGCCGATCAGCTGTAATGAGTGGAGGTGGGAATTGAGGGTCCCGTTTGTCCTGTTTGTGACAGGGTAGGGAGGGTGTGGGTGGGACAGCCGGCCCTGAGTGACGCGGGATGGGGGCAGGGAGCTCCCAGGAAAGCCCCTCAAAACTGGGCATTTCTCCCCCTTTAAACATGGCTTTAAAATTCAACAGGAATGTAAATCTATCCCTGCCATATTTCCCCCTCAATAGTCCCCTTCATTCCAGGTTTACGGAGTGGATTATTGCCTCATTGCTTCAATTGGATCCGGCCCAGTAAAGCCATGGCCATCTCCATCAAAACCTTTCCTGGTCTTGTTTTTTCAGGCTCCACACTCCACATTCACTGCACTAATCTAACTAGTGCAACGACCAATTATAACTACTAACTGCTAATGTCCCTGCTGCTGTTCCTACTGTTGCTACTCCCTCTGTTACTATTAGCGCTAGCTACTGCCTCCGCTAATGCAACCGCTATGACTTCTGCTAATATAAGCACAGCCCTGGACCACAGGGTCTGCTGGGTTGCCTTTTCCTTAACAAATTCAGACCCAAGAAATCGGGCCAGGTGAGTTAACTGCGTATTCAGCAGATTTAATTGAGCAATTAAGTGCTGAGTATTAACAGCTGCGAGCTTTTACTGTCCTTACCGTGAATATAGATACAGCGGCTTCTGTACAGCACAGCTATGTTTCTGTATCACAGGTAATTAGTGCAGGAGTGCTACTGAGGGTGGTGACACCTGCAAGAACCTTAATAAGGCTGAGGTGCTTGCTCTTTGGTTTGTTGTGAAAATTATATTGTACAGACTACAACTAGGACTGCATGTCTGCTATGACTGGAAGACTTACTGTTACTAAAACCATGACGGCTATGAATTACAATAATTCAATGGAAACCATATGCGTGAAGATTAATGTAATTTTTCCATGCACAAATGTGAAATATTCATAAAGTAGAGGTGTGGATTACATTACTTAAGTGCTGTGCACATGTGTGTGTGTGTTGATGCCAGTCTGCTTCCCTAATTAAACAGCGCCCGATTCTGTTGAACGAATAAGAGGCTGTACAGAATGTAAGATTTAATTACATGCTGATACTGCAGCTCTCCTCCATGTTCTTCCTGTAAGTAGTTTGTGACAGGCTTTTAACCTGGTAGCCCGAGAGAGAAGCTGTACTCTATATTTAAAAAGTCTCTCTGAGACAAGTAGACATTTAAAGAAAGCAGGCAAAGACAGGCCAATCTGCTCAATGTCTGTGTGTTGTACCGTATTTCAGGTACTGGGTGAAGTTACGCTTCCAGTAGATACTGTATGTTTTCTGCAGACCTGTCTTGAGTTATTGTATGAGTGATGTATGAGTGATCTTTACACACACACACGTGCAAACAGACATGCACTACTCAAATCTATTCACGCACACACGTACACTCACAGACACGCACGAACAGACACACACAACGCAAATCTATGCATGGACACTCAAAAACACACACACACAAGCATACACCCTGGAACGTACCGTGTGCAGTTAACTGTGGCTTGAGAGGCACAGAATAAAAACATGAAGCTGAAGGACGGAGAAGAAGAGAAGGGATTGCGCGTGTGAGCTGGAGACAGACCCTCGATTCAGCCGGGTCTGTGTGGGGGACTGTGGAAGGCTCTGTTTGCTTGTTTGGGTATGACTGACGCGTAGCGTAGCGTAGCTTCGCTGCCTGTTCTCTGGTCACGCCGTAATGTGCCCTTCATCACCACTGTCTGAGCGATCTGCAGTCTGTCCCAGATCCTCTTCATTTATCTCAATCACGCCGTCGCTAAAAAAGCCTCCATTTCACTTCATTATCCCTGAAAAAGAATGGCTTTGAAAACATGAGGGATGACATTATGAAATATTTACCAGGTGGAAAATGGCCCTCCGACATCATTCATTCCTACTCTGCGGGCTTTCACACTTTTCACAATAATTGATTCTGTAAAGTTCAGCTCACTTTTTATTCATCTACATTTCCTAATCTTTGTTATTTTTAGAATGGAGGAGGGAGGTGCTCAGGTGTCAGAGAGAGAATTGAGGTCGATCCCAGAAAATTAAATATCCCTATTCCTGGCACCCAGCACAACAACAAACAGCCCAATTATTTCAGTCTGGGGGAAAATATATTTTTTTGTATAAATGACTGCAAGGTATTCTGACGATATGTGCAGATGCCAGCGGCGGTTGTATTTAAATGGGAAATTGTAATGTAGTGCATTACTGGAGTTCGTCCAGTAGAGGGCACAGTTCTGCAGTTGTCTCAGCCAGATGTTACACACAATCCTTGTTGAGGAGGTGAGCTCATAATTATTACAAAAGAGTAAAAAACATTTAGAGAGAGAAAACATGCTGCACTGCTGTGTACTACATTAAATTACATTATATTAATGGCATTTGGCAGACGCTTTTATCCAGACCGACGTACAACAAAGTGCATACCCATAACCAGGGATAAGTGCGCTGAAAGACCCTAGAGGGAAGTACAATTTCAACTGCTACCTGTACAACAAAGATAAGGACCAGGGCCTTTTTTTTTTTTTTTTACAAACAAAGAAACAGACAACAAAGCAAAAGTGACCAAACTTAACGATCCAAACACTGCTTACCTAGCCAACTAAAAATACCAATACACAAAAAAGTTAATCACAGAAAGACAACAATTAAGGTTCACAGGGAGGTAGGGAGGGGAGAGGTGTGTCTTCAGTTTGCGCTTGAAGGTGGGGAGAGATTCTACAGTTCTGACCTCAACGGGGAGTTCATTCCACCACCTTGGAGCCAGAACAGACTGTAGGCGTGAGCGTGAGGTGGAGGTTTGGAGAGGGGGAGGTGCAAAGCGGCCTGTGGAGGCTGAACGAAGAGGTCTGGCAGGGGTGTAGGGTCTGATGATTTTTTGTAGGTGAGCTGGGGAAGACCCCTTAACTGCTTGGAAGGCTAGCACCAATGTTTTGAATTTGATGCGAGCCATGACAGGCAGCCAGTGGAGGGAAGTAAGCAGGGGGGTGACGTGAGTATTTGGGAAGGTAGAAGACCAGACGAGCTGCTGCATTCTGGATAAGTTGGAGGGGTCTGATGGCGGACGCTGGGAGGCCAGCCAAGAGGGAATTGCAGTAGTCCAGGCGGGACAGAACCATCGCTTGGACCAGGAGCTGGGTCGAGTAGGGGGTGAGAAAGGGGCGGATTCTCCGCATGTTGTATAGGAAGAACCTGCATGACCGGGTCACCGGCGCAATGCGGAAGTACTACACTTCTGTTATAAAAAAGAAAGTGCAATATAATCTAAAACTGCTTATCGCTCACTGGAAAAACAACATTTTTCACTTTTTTCAGACGCCCCACCCCACCCACCACTGCTGAATGAAAGACTGGCATGGCCGGTTTGCTGTGAGGGTGCGTTACGGACGTACGCAGAACGAGCGAGCGAGAAAAAGAGAAAGGGAGGAGGGTGGGGGCACGTCAGGGCGAGCCTGGGTAAAATACGCAGTGTTCCTACACCCAATGCCCTTCCTGAGCCTGCGCCTTTACCCCATAGAGATAAATCAGTCATCAGCTACCTGTGCGCTGCCAAGCCCGTTTAACGCAGTCTGTCCTAACGACAGGACACGGGGCAAAGAAACCTCCGTAACTCCACACGAGATCTATGGAGAAACACATACATATATAAGCACAGACTCTACTGCACTGGAGAGACCTGAACCAGCTGACATTTGAACTACCCCACCCATGCCATAGACACAGGAGACCTTTTACCCCACCCATGCCATAGACACAGGAGACCTTTTACCCCACCCATGCCATAGACACAGGGGACCTTTTACCCCACCCATGCCATAGACACAGGAGACCTTTTACCCCACCCATGCCATAGACACAGGGGACCTTTTACCCCACCCAAGCCATAGACAGAGGAGACCTTTTACCCCACCCATGCCATAGACAGAGGAGACCATTTACCCCACCCATGTCATAGACACAGGAGACCTTTTACCCCACCCAAGCCATAGACAGAGGAGACCTTTTACCCCACCCATGCCATAGACACAGGAGACCTTTTACCCCACCCATGCCATAGACACAGGGGACCTTTTACCCCACCCATGCCATAGACAGAGGAGACCGTTTACCCCACCCATGCCATAGACACAGGAGACCTTTTACCCCACCCAAGCCATAGACAGAGGAGACCTTTTACCCCACCCATGCCATAGACACAGGAGACCTTTTACCCCACCCATGCCATAGACACAGGGGACCTTTTACCCCACCCATGCCATAGACAGAGGAGACCTTTTACCCCACCCATTCCATAGACACAGGAGACCTTTTACCCCACCCATGCCATAGACACAGGATACCTTTTACCCCACCCATGCCATAGACACAAGAGACATTTTACCTCACAATAGCCATGACACAGGAGACCTTTTACCCCATCCATGCCATAGACACAGGATACCTTTTACCCCATCCATGCCATAGACACAGGGGACCTTTTACCCCACCCATGCCATAGACACAGGAGGCCTTTTACCCCACCCATGCCATAGACACAGGAGACATTTTACCTCACAATACCCAAGACATAGGAGACCTTTTCGTAAAAACCCGCCATCGTGATTCTGATTTCTTTATAGCCCCACCATGGGGTTGGTTTCCTCTCCAAGGTTTCTGGCCCAACTATTAAGCACAGGGTAGCACAGGGTAGCATGGCTTAATAGAGTTCATGGCTCCCATTACGGAGATGCTGTGGCCTTTGGGAGGGTTATTTGTCTGGTTTCCCTCGGTGTCGGCGATGTCGTGCGATTATGCTGTGATTTTAGATAATCGCAGTGTCGTTTTGGTGTGTGTGTGTGTGTGTGTGTGTGTGGTGATGACACACGAGGGCTGACCTGCGCCCGCCTGCCTGTGGTCTTCTGTACCAATCTAATTCTATTCATGAGAAGATAAAAGCCACTGCTTTGGCGAGATGAATCCCTCCAATCTTATTTCCGCAAAGGTTAAGGCTGAGCGATAGCATGTTTAATATGCATAGGGCAGCCTTTGAAGTGAAAAGTTTTAATTTTGTTACACTGAGAGTTGAATTTAAATTCCTTGGTGTAATAATTGTTTACATGACTTTAACAATCTGCGTGTCAGGTATCTTTCTCGCCTGTTGGCAGACTCGGAAATATTAGCCAACCATGAAAGTGGTTAGGTTACGTAAAGCACGCAAATCTGTGGCCTTTATTTTGCTGTAAGTGCTGTGTGTGTGTGTGCGTGTGTGTGTATGTTTTGTATGAGACCGATTGAAAAGGGGTGTGCTTTAAAATGGGGCAATGCAGGAAGACGGGCTCTTAATGAATTGTAGGTGACACATGCTAACATGGTGCCATCCTGTCATGGCAGATGACCATCACTAACCTGCCTTTCAGCTGCCACAATCATTCCAGGGTTTGTGTTCTTTTTTTGGTGAAATTGTCATGGCATAACATTCTTGCTCAAAATTATAACTGTACATTGCGCTGTGAAATAATTCAGGAGTGGGTGAGTGCTGTTCATGAGCGAGTGAGATTTTCTGTTTGCTTGCCTTCTCAGTGTGCCTGTGGAACTGTGGGTGAAGTTGTATGTATACACTCAGTGACCACGTCATTATGGTGACCTGTACACCAGCTTGTTAATGTAAATATCTAATCAGTCTATCATGTGCAAGCAACTGGTCAAGGGATTCAGCTGTTGTTCAGAACAAACATCAGAATGGAGAAGAAATGTGATGTTTGACCATGACATGCTGAAACCACCCTGTTGGTGCTAGACGGGGTGGTTTGAGCATCTGTGAAACTGTCCTGGGATTTTCACACACAGTGGTATTATTTTATGGTCAAAGGTACAAAAAACTACAAAAACATCCTCTGAACGCTAGTTCTGTGGGCAATAATGGTCAGAAGAGAAGGGTAATCACATGTGTGTATATGTGTGTGTGAGGAAGAGAGTGTAGTGTGTGTGCGTGTGTGTGTGTGAGGGAGATATAGTGTGAGTGTGTGTGTGTGTGTGTGTGTGTGAGAGGGAGATAGTGTGTGTGTGTGTGTGTGTGTGTGAGGGAGATATAGTGTGAGTCTGTGTGTGTGTGAGGGAGCCAGTCTATTCCTCTCTGTCATCCACATTCTCCAGCATGCGTCTCATGGGGTGTGGATGAAGGAGAGTGGTGTCTGCACCCATAATTTCGAGCCGGGTGGGGGGAAGATGCATGGGTGTGTTCCTGTGTTCCTGCACATGTGTGCTGTGTGTCTGTGTGCCGATGCGGCCGCGCTATTTTATACTTATTTATTTATTTATTTTCCTTCTTCGTCCCAGTGTTCCATACGCTGCCGTCGCCATGGAAACAGGGCCGTGTTTAAAGAGAGCCATATATTCACTTAATGCCTCCTGCCCTCATATCTGCTCTGGAGCCATTAGTCTTTCAGGGGCAAAGACGGCGGAATTTACTGCGCCTCTCACTGGAGCCTAACAACTCCTAAATGACTCCTCCACAGTCCTCCTTCAATTTACTTACACTCCTTCCTTTCCCCCTCTCTCCGCCTCTCCTCTCCTCTCCTCCCGTGATCCGCGTCTCACGCACATCCACCGCGCATACAGCCTTGACTGCTTTTCAAACCGCCAGTGGGTGTGTGAGCGTGCGAGTGTGTGCTTTTCAAACACCGCGAGTGGGTGTGTGAGCGTGCGAGTGTGTGCTTTTCAAACTGCGAAGCGCTCGATTTACAAACCGTTATTTTCACATCTTTTTTCTTAGGGCAGGTGTTGGTCCTCATGTCTCGTGTGAGATTTGGAGTGGAGTGGGTGGGGCGCGGTTACTCTCAGCCTGGAAGTGCAGCCTCCTGGTGTATTTGAAGGGGGCCGGGGTTCTTGGAGCAGTTTTCCTTGTAGCGCCTGAGAATACCCCCCACCCCCCCCCAAGCAGGTATCGCACCACGGTGTTCCCTCCCTCCCGCCCCCCCCCCCCCCCCCCCCCCTCCATTACGAGAGCAATAACGCTGCTTTTTACTGCTTGATTATATCCTCAGGCCCTGGCAGACAGCCTCCCCTTTCCTGCTGCAAACTAATCAGCTCCCAAAAATTACTTATTGATCCCGGATCCCCGCGCGGAGGCTGGATTTAGTGGCCGGGTCACGGCGGGGAGGGCGCGGTCGTAGCGGGCTTCGCGGCGCGGCGGCGTGCGCTAACGGGAGAGGGGCCCTCTCACAGACTCGCCCCGCATGAATCAATTACCGGCCCGACGGCCTTTTAATACGTCATCCTCTCCCATAATCACGGCATTACGGGGGCTGTGCGTACGGTTCGGGATGCTAACAGAAACACCCCCCTCCCCCCGCGGAGCACAGGGGCCCCGTCTCTGCTTCTCCTGGAGATTGGGAGGGTAAAATTGGAAATGGATTTTCATATACTGTACATGGCACTCGGCTGTCAGACCTAATACGGCGCGCATTGAAATCGAAATCGTCCTCAAATGGAAAGTTATTAAATGTAATAGATTTTTTTTTTTTTAACTACACGTGCGAACATGAAGACCTTGTCCATTCGAGATGTTTTTGATTGTGTGCGCGCGTGTGTGCAGGGTTGAGATTCGGACCGATTACTCCAAACATTATTCTCGTTTCTGTCGTGTGTGTGTGCGTGCGCTCATGCGCACATGTGCATGTGATTGTGATACAGTATATGTTGGTACGTCAGCTTTCTTTGTTGTATGTACTGTATATGCCTTTGAGTTCTGTGTAATATTGGTGGGCTTGTGCCTTGCATCTGGTATCCATGCATGTATATGTGCACTTCTTTCTAAGCCAGAAGTGTGCCTAGAGCTTGTTCTTCACTGGGCATTTGATTCAGTATCTGTTCAGTTTCCACTGCGTCAGTTTGTGTCTGTGTGCCCCTGTGTTCAAGTGCTACTGCTGCTTGTATTTCTATTTACAGAAGGTTTCCTTTTTGTGAATTACAGATCTCTGTGCCTGAGCATTGTATGTGTGAGTGTGAGTGTGAGAGAGAGAATGTGAAAGAGTAGGTGTGTGTCTACACATGGATGTGTGCAGGTGAGTGTGTGTGGATGACTGAGACGGTAGAGTGTGTGAGTGTTTGTATGTGTGTGTGAGTGTGTATGTGAGTGTGTGTGTGAGTGTGTGTCTGTGTATGACAGAGATGGTAGAGTGTGTGAGTGTGTGTATGTGTGTGTGTGAGTGTGTGTGTATGACAGAGACGGTAGAGGGTGTGTGTGAGTGTTTGTATGTGTGTGTGAGTGTGTATGTGAGTGTGTGTCTGTGTATGACAGAGACAGCAGAGTGTGTGTGTATGTGTGTGTGAGTGCGTGCGTAGGACAGACGGTAGAGGGTGTGTGTAACTGTGTGTGTGTGTGTTTGTGCATATGTGTGTGAGTGTGTGTGTGTGAGTGCGTGTGTATGACAGAGACGGCAGAGTGTGTGAGCGTGTGTGTGTGTGAGAGTATGTGTGAGTGCGTGTGTGTGACAGTCTCTGGTTTCCTGCAGGGCTCCAGTCACACGCAGCAGGTTCCAGTCCCGGGAGTGTTGTGGGATCTCTGGGAGATGAATGGATTAATTACAGGCAGTGAGAGCAGGACGATTGCTGCTTTGCAGAGGGACGGATGGCACTGAGGCACACGATTGAGAAAACCATTAAGGCAGATTGAAAGCATTAATGAATGTTGCTCAGCCAGTGGTTTCAAAGCCCTCATACCTCTCTCTGGCACTGTGACCGGAGGTTATTCCCCTAAGCTATCCTTGGGGGAAACCAGTAAGCGATTCAGATAGTCCCCCCTAACCCCCCCTCATGCCACTCCACTTTCCCCCCCCCCTCCACAATGCCACTCCACTACCCCCCGCCCCACCCCCTAATGCCATGGTGCCTGTACACTTTGACACAGACCACATGTAGAGTGGATTAGGGAGTGGCAGGTTCCTTCATACATATCAAATCAGATCTATAAGCATTCATAAGGGGAAGATAGAGAAGTTAAGCTGGTGCTTTGTAGCCTAGGTATTGATACCCTACGAGGCTCAACCTCATCTCTCTGGCCGTGTACTATATTTCCATGTAAAAAATGTTCTTGTGTTTTAAAGATTGCACATGAATTAAGAGGAGTACTTCTCCAGCAGTATGGTGGGGGTGCTCAGAGCTCCTCTCTGTGTGTCTCATCCGGAGGGTACCCTGGTCTCCCACAGACTGGGCTTGTGCCCGCAGCCCTAATCAGCACTTCCCCCGTTTAAGGATTATGACTCCCATCTGCACCACGGTGATGACAGTCACTTTTGCACTTTGTCTTCATTTTAATTGTTTGGGAAATATTTTTAAAAAAAATGAAGAGTCCTCATTACCTTTCCTCTGCAGCACATTCATTGGAAAGGAACAAACACCTCTTTTTCTTTCTATCCATCTCTCTCCTTTCTCTCTGTCACTATTGCTCTTTGTCCCTCTCTTCTCTCTCTGCTTCACTCCTTCTGTGTCTGTCTTTGTCCCTCTTGCTCTTTCTCTTTCTCCCTCTCTTCTCTCTGTCTCTCTCATTCTCTCCTTTCTGTCTCTCTCACTCTCTCTCTCTCTCTCTCTCTCTCTCTGTCTCTCACTCTCTCCTCTGTCTCTATCACTCTCTCTCTGTCTCTCTCACTCTCTCTTTTCTGTCTCTCTCACTCTCTCTCTCTCTGTCTCTCTCACTCTCTCCTCTGTCTCTCTCACTCTCTCCCCCTTTCTCAGTCCCTCTCATTGTTTCCCTTTCTCCCTCTCTCCTCTCTGTCTCTCTCACTTTCTCTCTCTCCCTCTCTCCTCTGTCTCTCGCTCTCTCCCCCTTTCTCTGTCCCTCTCACTGTTTCCCTTTCTCCCTCTCTCTTCTCTGTCCCACTCACTCTCTCTCTCTCCCCTCTCTCCTCTCTATCTCTCCCTCTCTCCCTCTCTCCTCTCTATCTCCCCCTCTCTATCTCTCTATCTCTCTATCTCTCCCTCTCTCCTCTCTATCTCTCCCTCTCTCCCTCTCTCCTCTCTATCTCTCCCTCTCTCCCTCTCTCCTCTCTCCTCTCTATCGCTCTATCTCTCTCTCTCCCTCTCTCCTCTCTATCTCTCCCTCTCTCCTCTCTCCTCTATATCTCTCTATCTCTCCATCTCTCCCTCTCTCCCTCTCTCCTCTCTATCTCTCCATCTCTCCCTCTCTCCCTCTCTCCTCTCTATCTATCCCTCTCTCCCTCTCTCCTCTCTATCTCTCCCTCTCTCCTCTCTATCTCTCTATCTCTCTCTCTCTCCCTCTCTCCCTCTCTCCTCTCTCCTCTCTCCTCTCTATCTCTCTATCTCTCCCTCTCTCCCTCTCTCCTCTCTCCTCTCTCTCTATCTCTCCCTCTCTCCTCTCTATCTCTCCCTCTCCCTCTCTCCTCTCTCCTCTCTCTCTCTATCTCTCCCTCTCTCCTCTCTCTCTCTCCTCTCTATCTCTCCCTCTCTCCCTCTCTCCTCTCTGTTTCTCTGGAGTCCCGTGGCTGTAATTCTCCAGGACTCCAGCGCTGAGTGGCGTTGAGGGGCCCTGGACTCATGACCCCGGGGCGGCGGGGTGGGGCCCCGTGGGGCCGGGGGCCGCCGTGGCCCTGCTCTGATTTACGCAGCCATCGAATGGAGGGGGAAGGTCCGTGTGAAAAAGCCCAGCCTCGCGCGTCATCCTGCGTTCTTTCCCCCCGTTTCTGTCTCCGGCCCAAAGTTATCCCGTTCACGAACGATTTGCAAGGCACCTTTCAAAACAGAGCGCGGCGCTGAGAGCTTTAAAACCTGCGGTTCCCGTCTTGCGTTTGGACAGGGAGGATAAAGAAAAACAAAAAAACATTGGCACCTTCAAGCTCCAGCGGTTACGGCCGTCAGGAGGCCCGCGTTGTGCTGACACAGAAAACGAGAGCCTGATAAATAATTTATTGCAAATGAGTATTGGACCTTCTGTT
>NC_083772.1:10889323-10909323 GCF_963514075.1 Conger conger
ACGGAAACAAATCCTGCCTCCAATAATCACCGCATCAACTGCACATCGTTCCCGGCTAACGCAATTAGTACTGACTGCGGAGGTAACACTGCTGCAGTCGCCCGTTCGCTGCTGCAGAAACAAATGCACTCTCCGATAATCGTGGCCGTTATGGCCCGCGATCCGTCTTTATTTCTGTCGGGCCTGTGAGGAGCTGTTCTTAAGGCCGTGTTATCTCCGCGTGCCCTGGTCATTTTCCCCGTGCGGTGATGATGATGATGATGATGATGATGATGATGATGACCGTGTTTCTGGACATAGCAGTTAACGGTGAATGGAGCGCCAGCTCTCTGCGCTACGCTAATTCACCGCATCACGAAGCGAGGAAGCGCTTCGGTTGTATCATCATTAAGGTTATATCATGGTGTTACATCATCGTTGTGCTGTGCGCGTGGCTGTATTACGTGCAGTAAAAGCTGAAAGGCGTGACTGTGTGTTGTCCTGTGAGCGGCGGCCTGTGTGAATATGTGTACAGTGTGCTTGTGTACGTGCGTGTGACCTCCTCACGCTGGTCGGCTTGTCTCCGGGACTACAGGACCGAGGAACCGTGGTTTTATAAAAACGTTTTCCCTTGCTCCTTAATCACCTGCATGACAATTCAGCATTTCGTGTTCCATAAAAACCTCCCAACTGTTCAGTCGTTATTTATCCGCGCGGACCCCCTTTAAGAACCAACTCCTCGTCGGCACATATGGCCATTCATCTGTGTGCTGGTGAGCCGGGCGTCCGTTTTGTTGCAATGCGCAGTATATTTCATAGTGGATTTTCATTCTGCTCCAACTGCCGATTGGACGACCGGGCATTAGCATCAGCCTATCCGTTTGTGTTGCCGTGCTGGACAGCTCACCGGGCGAAAGCTGCTAGATTTTCCATAGTGATAAATGGTAGCTGCAAGCCATTGCGCAAATGTACGGTGTTCAGGTGGTCTGTTATTGACTGGAACCAGTTCCTCAATGTGAAACACCATGTTTATTTCACCTTAAGCGTACAGCCTACTTTCAGTGGTTACCAATTTTGATTTTTCATCACCTTGAGAATCCCAGATTACTGTGCACATAAATCTGGAGAAAACGAGATGCCTTGTTAACGTTATTGATGTGTCTGGGACACTGCTGGTGACCATGTCATTAATAAAGTTTGAATGTATCGTCTTGAAGAAAATATTGCATAATTCGCAAATTGGATATTCCAAATATGGGTGCCAAAAACAAAAAAGGGAGGGTTTCCATCCTGGATGTAGCCTAGACATGCTTTCAGGAGCCTGACTCAAGCACTCAGACCTCAGGCCCTCACTGATCCCGTTCCCCGTCACCAAGATCAGTCTCTGGAAGGGCCAATCACTGTCGAACCTCAGTCACCATTAAAGTGGGCGCTTGGGCTCTTTTTGGGTGGTGCCCCAGCCCTCTGGAACTGTGACGGTGTGTGTGCACTTCCCCAGTGCAGCGCCCCGTGTGGGTGTTTGAGTTTACACACAGTGGATAGCCCTCTCACAGCCTCAGGGCAGGAAGCACTGGAACGGGACCAAATTGGACATTCCAGCCTCTACCTCTCCTCCATTATTTCATCATCATTATGATTCTTGGTGCAATTCAGAGGTTTCTATCGAGCCGGAATTGCACTTTCCTTTAAGGCAGAGAAAATGAAAGGCATGACATCAGCTACCATTATGACGATGACTCCCCCCTGTCTGTGTTCTCATATTCACCAACTGTGACATCACAAGAAAACTCATCTGTTGCCCGCTTCCTGCGACAGGATCTTACTCACTCTGACTGGAAATAAAGGATGATGGTGCACAGATTAAAAAGAAAACGAGGAAAAAAACGCCCGTGTCATGGCGTGTGTGATTTCAGCCCGGATATTGCAGACTGGGACCACTTCCGTTATCGGTACCTCAGGAATCGAGGCTGGTCCGTCGGACGGGGGGGGCAGGGGACCAGGGCAATTCCTCTGCCCTAGATAAAAGCACAGGCTGATGACAGTAAATTGGCAGGGAGTTGCTCCGCAGAGCACAGGGTTCTGGCTAAAGACGGGCGGAGATTCTAAATGGCTCAATTTAGCTCCTGTGAGCTGGGGGGCTCAGGAGCAGGTCACGGGCCCACGGCCGGGTACTGGGAGGGGAAAAAAAAAATCAATAGGCATTTTCACAACAAGTGGGGGTTATTAAAACGGAGCTTTTTCCTCCCGGTGCTGAAAAGAAACAGTCGCGAGGAATTCATTAAACTGTACACAAACTGCTTACGAGGACAAATAGCGTCCTTCCCTTTCTTTCTCCGCTCCCATCTCCTGTGTTTCTCTCTCTCTCTTTTTAATCCCGGGGTTATGGGAGCAGTATCAGAATCAGGTGTTCTGAATCCTCCTATTATTAGCCCTCTGACGGTGTTACCCCCATTATCCTCTGTCCCGTTCCCCTCAGACAGAACAGGGACACTGCAGTACCACGCAGAATTAATGCACGCTCTGCCCTCAGAACCACTGCTATATCAGACTGTGAGATTTCACCAGCTGGCCCTAAAAAGTTAGCTCCAGATGCTCCACGTCTGAATTTTGTTAACCTACTTGGAAGTTCTTCAGCACATCAATGAATCAATAAAAGTATTCTTAGATAAAGCACAATGTTCCGTAGTAGGTTCTGGTCTATGATAGGGAGGTTTCATGCCATTTGTGTCTCTATATATTCCAATAGCTCATTGTTGGTAGAACCTGATGAAGATGATGAAATGCGTGTTGTTTGTTCTTTTTTTTATTACTATGTAAGAATAAAAAAAATTGATGGTCAGTCCTGTTTTTTCCTGTGTGTGCGGGTTTTTAGTGTTCTTAAGTCAGCTGAGGACCACTTGTTCCTGGGTTATATATTGTTATATTGGTATAAAATCAATGGTAGATAATGGTACGTATTTAAATGAAGGCAGTTTTATTTTGTGGAAACAGACATGCCGGTAGTGTAGTCGTGTTATACAGTATGCATTACACAACATTCATGTTTTCTTCTTCTATTGAAGACATACACGAGGTTAGATAATATGGCAGGTTGCATTTTAACACCATAGCGGACCCTGCACATACCATCATGAATAGTTCTCATATTTCTATCGATTCTTGTGAGAATAACGTGGGTGGGAGCGCACATAGTTCATCACTGTGCAACGCCACTCTTCGTCCGACGCAGGCTTATTTTCATGATGCCGAGTGCAGTTGGTCTGCGGTGGTGAAACGGTGTGTCTGCTTGTTACATTACATTATATTATATTATTGGCATTTGGCAGATTCTCTTATCCAGAGCGACGTACAGTTGATTAGACTAAGCAGGAGACAATCCTCCCCTGGAGCAATGCAGGGTTAAGGGCCTTGCTCAAGGGCCCGACGGCTGTGCGGATCTTATTGTGGCTGCCCCGGGATTAGAACCACCGACCTTGTGTGTCCCAGTCCTTTACCTTAACCACTACGCTACAGGCCACCCTGTTGCGTGTTGAGCTGTCAGTTGCTGCTGTCGTTGTTCAGACGGGGGGACACGTCTGTCCTCATTCACACGCCGTCTCAGAGCTGTTTCATTTCCAGCTATTGGAGCGGGAGTGAGTGACCTTTTCACTTTAATGCTCCCATGTTAATGATGTAACAGTGGGGCGGCAGTGATGCCATCGTAGTGAAACCCAGGCTGCGGCCCGAAGGAATGATTGTTAGATTTGATGTTAGATAGAGTGGCCTGTAGCGTAGTGGTTAAGGTAAATGACTGGGACATGTAAAGTCAGTGGTTCGAATGAGCAAGGCCCTCAACCCTGCATTGCTCCGGGGGAGGATTGTCTCCTGCTTAGTCGAATCAACTGTATAAGAGCGTCTGCCAAAATGCCAATAATGTAATGTAATGTAATGTAGATTTCATTTTATTGACAGTAAACTGCAGCCTGCACTGGCCTGACCACATCGTCCTACTCAACCTACACCTGGGAAATCTTGTCTGGGATTGTTGATACAGAAAAAAAAGACTGTTACTGTTGTCTATTCTGCACTTAAAAACATCAAAATCCACATTCGAGAGAGCACTCTGCATGTACCATAGAATTTGTGCAACTTTTCATTATGCTGGCCAAACAAGATGTGGAAATAAGCCAGTATGCTAAAGTAAGCGTGTGCTCCTGTCTGACGGAGGGGTTCAGATGTATGTGTCAAATGAGGCTGTTCTAAGAAGCTGATAAGGCTGTGCTGTTTATGCTAAATAAGACAGCAGCGGCGTGCTTGGTGTCTGTCTAACGCGCTCCATGTTTGAGTCTGTGCTCACTGTGTTTGCTGGCATTAAGGATGTTCCCGTGTGCCTTTCCTTGGTTTGACTGCTGAATATGCACCGTGGTATTTGACATCATCCCTCTCATTTGTTTTCTAGCAAATGTCAAGGGTGCCCTGCACAAGGGGGATGGTGTAATTAGATTTTCTTTTCCTGTTTTGTTTGTTTTTTCCTTTTGTAGTTTTCCCCCTGCAGAATGAGATTTAAAGACCGAAATAACCGAAAATAATTGAATAATCATTTTCAGCCACACATGCACAGTCTGTTGTTGTCCTGGGAGAGATGGCTTTGAGTACAGTATCTCAAGTTTGTGTGCTGCAATAATACGGCAATGTCACAGGAAGTCTAGCTATTAACCCAGAATTCTATGGTAGGCAGACAGGAAGTGAATGCATAATGCAATGGTCAGGTAGACCACAAGAATGAGCTGCATATTATTAACAGCAGACCCGGGTATAGTAGCAGGGTATAGTAGCAGGGGGCTTGCATGAAAGTCAAACAACCAGGCCATGGGACCATGTGACCCCCTGCTCTCCCTTCACTCTGTCATTCGCACACAGGCTCATGAATGCGTCCAGTAACCCAGAAATAACAGGCAAATGGGCGAGGGAGAGAGAGCGTTTAGGAGGAGTGGGAAATGAGAGTTGGGAAGGGGGGGGTGTCCTTGGAGCAGCTGTTAATCAAACGTCCCTGTCAGACTCTTCGATCTGGCGCAGGATGCGTTGGCGTGTAATGCGCGGCGTTAGCGCGGCTGACTCGCGCGCCGGCTGGCGTTTAGCTGAAGGAGCGCTTAACCTCGGGCGGACGAGGGGCGGGCGGGCCATGGACGGGGCGGGGCGGGGCCGTGAGCGAGAGTTTGGGAGAGCGCCAGGCTGACGTTTAGCTGAAGGAGCGCTTAACCTCGGGCGGATGAGGGGCGGGCGGGCCGCGGACGGGGCGGGGCGGGGCCGTGAGCGAGAGTTTGGGAGAGCGCCAGGCTGACGCTGCCGCTCTGCTGGGCGGCGGTGTAATGGGCGCGGCGGGCGGGCTGAAACGCTGCGGTCCGCGCGTGACTTTAATCGCAGCAGATGTGCTGCGGACTCTGCTGATGTCATTATCACCCCGCCCGTGCCACTGCACCGCGGTTTACACACACCCCGCTCTCCTGTGTTTAGACCTTGTCTGTGTTTAGTCCCTGTTACATGTTTACCCTGTCGCTAGTGTGTACTTGCTACATCTATGCTCTGCTCTACCATGGGTCAGCTAAGTCCCTCATGCGTGTGTATGTATAAACTGGTGTGTGTTCAGTCTCTTACATGTGGGCAGACATGCATGTGTGTATCCTCTCACATGTGTGGTGCCTGTTCAGACGCTCACGTGTGTGTATATTATGCAGGGGTCCACCCCATTTGACTTCTGTGCACAATATGTGCATTTTAACATACTTATATGTAGCTGTCCAGTAGTGTGTGTGTGTGTGTGTGTGTGTGTGCGTGCGTGCGTGCGTGTGTGCAAGTGTGTGTGTCTGGCTGAAATTCAGCCCCTCACACGAGTCATCCTTGTGGATGTTCAGCCTTTCACACGCATAGACCTGGCATGTTTTCCGTCACTTCCATGTGTGTAGACCTTGGGTATTCACAGTGCGTGTGCAAGCTGCCACAAACAGGTACCGAATACACACAGGATGCACATTTGCCGTCATCCTCACTGGGGTGAGTCACAGCTTGGTTCAGCCTGGTTTCCCAAAGAGTGCCCCCTCTCCATGGCTTTCGGAGGTTAAAATAACAGGGCTCTCCCACCGTCATTCTGACCTTGTTAATGTTGCCCTGATGGGTTTCTGCTTAATTGTAGGGCTAGCAGTCAGGCGTTTCAGGCAGTCCGGTGTAATTAAGAGGGAGATGGGTTCTGAAGCGCGGAGTGGAGGTATATGAGATGTTGTATATTAGAGCTAGGACAATAGTATACGTGTTTTTCATGGAAAACAAGTTATATCATCCCTACCAACTTTCATCTATCAGAGTTAGAAGGGTATTAATAAAAAAAGTATAAAGTGGCATTTAGTAGCTAGGGAAGGAGGTTTGTGAAAAGAGAAAGAGAATGTGTTTAATAAGCTGGAACAGGAGTTGTATGAAAGGTGACATTAATGGAATATTAATGCTAGAGAAAGTGATGTTTGAGATGTAGAAAGTACTTGTATTAATGACAGAAAAGCATCTCTCTGAGAGGATCAAGAGGAGATATGATGGGACTTGGAGAAGAATGAAAGATAATAACATAATTATTTTATACAGGTTGTTTTAAAACACCTTGACACACAATTTTTAAGGCTAAAATTGAGCACTGCCATTCCATTATTCCATGTAATCTGTGCTCTTGAAAACGTTCATTCAATGTCTGATATGTAAATTCTACCTGAACAATGGGGCATTGTGCGTCTAATGTACTTTGATGGCAATTAATGGGAGATGGCTTCACCCACCGAAGAGTCATTCTCTTGCTTTATTCCTTTCTTAAAATCCAGTTTACTTTTGTGAATCTCTTTTTATCGAAGTTTTACATTTGAAAGAAGAAGCGATGAATACAGAATAGCTGTCCTCGCACATGTACCCCCGCAACCACCTGTGCAGACCCACACACACATGCTCACACGCTCACACTCCCAGATGCTCGCTCTCACCCACACGCATATATACACACAGTACAACATGACGAGAAAATAATAATCATTGGTATTACCGATATACTATCAAAGCAACGATACACAAAATAATCAGACAAACATGAGTGAAAAATCCAGTTTCTTATCTCATGTACTCCGTAAGCCATATGTCTCCCTGTATTTTAAGCAGGGAAACAAACAGGTTTCAGGGTTGACTAGAGTTATTTTCTTCATACATGTAACAAGTATTATTTGACTTCCCAATCGATTCAATAAGATGCTAGTGTCCCTCAAGGGGGAAATTTCCCCAGCCTTCTTTGCAGAAACGAGACGAACGCGTGTCAATCACGCGTAGCGAATGCGCACGACGGGAAACAGTCTGCTGGCACCAGCGTCGAGCCGCCTAGTTATCGTCAGTACTTTAAAAAAAGATTAACAGCAGACTCCCATAAAATAAACACCGGCTCTCATTAAGATCGAAATCGCTCTCGAGCTTGAATTGCGGAATGTGTTCATGGTTTATTTATTAATTTTTTCCGCGCGTAGCGTAGCGTAGCCGCGGCGCTGGCCGTAGCGCGTGTGTTTGGTTGCTGGCTCTGGGGCCGGGCTCTGCCCGTAATGGCTCCGTGGGGATCGGAGCAGAGTGCTTCTTCAGCTCCCATTAATGGAACAAATTGAACAGGTTTCCCATTCGGGGGGCCATAATGAGGGACGGCCCCCCTCCCCTGTCCCCACCCCGGAACCCATTGTTCTCCCACCGCCGGGCCTGGCCTGGGGAGCCGTAATTGTGTAACTCTGACCCTCTTTTGGTTATTATTTTGTCACGGAGAGATGCTCTTTATTGGGGATACGGGCTCCCTCAGGTTTTAAAAGCCATCTCGCCCGCCCCCCTCCCCCCCCCCCCCCTGTCCGACCCACTCACACCTCTGCGCTGAGTTGGGGGGCGCCGACGGGGATCGATACGGGACGGTCGTTAACTGGATTTGTTGGCGCGGCGCTTGCTTACGAGGCAGCAATTACAGCCGGGCGGGTCGCTCGTGTCCCGGGCCCCGACGCGGCCTCACCCAGGGGGACGTAAATGTCAGGCGCGCGGGACCTGCTTCATTAGAGCCAGCGGAGACAATGGGGATCCATTCTGCCTGTCTCTGTGATTCATCCTCCGCAGCGGGGACCGTGATTTGTGGGGGACGGTCAGTAGACAGGGAGAGGTCACAGGTTTGGAGTGACCCCGGTCTGGACTCCCCCCGCCCACCCCACTGGCCCATGCTGGAATCCCATGGCCTCCTCTCAGGGGGCACTGGTCTTACTGCAGTTTGACCCAGAGCACGCAGCTACAAATTTACACCTGTCCCAGCTGCCCTTAGGAAACACTGTATGTGTGTTTGTGTGCCTGTGTGTACGTGTGCAAGAGTGTATGTGTGTTTGTGTGCCTGTGTGTACGTGTGCAAGAGTGTATGTGTGTTTGTGTGCCTGTGTGTACGTGTGCAAGAGTGTATGTGTGTTTGTGTGCCTGTGTGTACGTGTGCAAGAGTGTCTGTGTGTTTGTGTGCATTTGTTTTGGATACTGTATTTCTTTATGCATGTTTTTATGTGAATGCCAGTGTATGTGCATGTGTGTGTGTCTGTGTTTGTACATGTCTATTCATGGGTATGTGCAGGTGTGTCTGTGTCTGCATGTGTACATGCGTGTGCCTGTGTGTGCGAGTGTGTGCTTGCGTGTGCTGGTTCGTGTGTCCGCTCTGGCAGCTGATAGCTGTCTGACTGAGGGCTTCTGGGACAGTCTGCGCTGCGGACTGCCTGGGCCAAAGGGTCAAGCAGGAAGCGGCTCCCGCACATTCATAAAATAACCCCAGCGCGTTCGCACAGCCCTCCGGACACACGCCATTCCGCTATCGATTGAAACGGAAGGGCGTGAAGGAGGATCCGTCAAACCACTGAGTGGAAACCGGAAGGATTATAGGAATTATGGGCTGCCGTTTCCCCCCCACCTTTTGTTGTCTTCCGCAGACATGTCTCTCTTGACACTCAGGTGTGGGTAAAACGATGTTACCACCTTCATCTGTACCGATAGTTGACCTCTGTCTATGATAGCTGTATGAACTGTCATGAATTATGATCTTACGTTTATCGTTTTTGCATAAGGCCGAGGCCCGTTGCTATGGCAGGACGTGTAAACAGCGAGGGCCTGGTGAGCGATGTCATCCCTGCTTGGTGTCAGCCATTGGTCACACTTTACAATAAGGTTCACAAATTGGCATTGACTAATGTACTTCTTAACGTGAATTAATGATGGACAAATATAGTAATTAAGCTTGAAATGAACTTTTAATTAATTCATGCATTGTCAACAACTAACAACATATTTGTTACATGCTATTTATACATTAGCAAACCATAGGATGAATTTAACCATTAACAAAGACATTAACTGACCTTTTCAGCCCAATATGAATTGGCAATAACTAATGTTGACAACATGAATGAATGATGTACAAATACTTTAACAGAGCTGTACAGATTAACTCCTCAGTAGTAGTTAGTTAACAACGACATTATGCCAATAATGCCAAGTCATGGAACCATTTAACATCAAAAAAGCACAAATGTAAAATAGAAACCTGAGCTTAATATTAACCATTATTATTATAATTATTTGAATTATTACTGTTGGTGTTGTTTATTATTATCCTTATTATAAACTGTGGTTCGATGGTGTGTAAGTCAGCAAGGATCGTAATTTCACACAACCTGTTTACAACTATGGGTTAGCCTGTAGAAGCTGCAGTTTATCCAGAGTGGCTCACAGTGTGTGCAGCAAGAGCTGAATTCAAATAACTAATAAGCAAGTGCAGAACAGCCAATGCCACCAAGCACATCTACAAGTACCTGAAATATCCTTAGGCAACACTGAGTAGAAAATGTAATTTTGAATACAAATCACTGAGGGCAGCAAATACCCTTTGAGTTAAAATGACTTGCTGACTGCCGGCATTAGGTGCAAGCGGCGTAATAAATAAAATGTGATGAGTTGTTGAAAAGTACTTCAGCAAAAGCCGAGTCTCAGTTGCGCCATTCCTGTTCGTCTCAAAGCCTGAAGAACGCAGGCACTGCTTAAATGTGTTTGCGCCTCTCGGTCTAACAGTTCCCAGTTATTCTTTAGTCTCCTGAAGCCAGTTTCCTGTCTGTGTCGGGGACGGGGTGTTTTGACTGGGCCGGTTTGGGATTCAGGGGGTCTGTCAGATCCACACTCACCCCTCCCCCACACAGAATGGGCCATCCTGGTTGCTGGAGTTTACCCCTCCCCTCGTTCATTGGCCATGGATGAGCAGTGATATACAGTGGACTCTGTGTTCGTCGGGAGCCAGGAGTGTGAGACTGCACGTTGTGCCTTTACTGATGCGCTCTGGGTGAAGGTTCTGGCCTGAGTGTTTACCTCTACGCTCTGGGTGAAAGTCCAGCTCTGTGTGCTTAACTCTGTGCTCTGGGTGAAAGTCCAGCTCTGTGTGTTTAACTCTGCGCTCTGGGTGAAAGTTCTGGCCTGTGTGTTTAACTCTGCACTCTGGGTGAAAGTCCTGCCCTGTGTGCTTAACTCTGCGCTCTGGGTGAAAGTCCAGCCCTGTGTGTTTAACTCTGCACTCTGGGTGAAGGGCGAGCTCCAGACAGGGTAATGTTCCGTCGGTGGGATATGGTTTCAGCGGCCGTCGAGGAGCGGTAATGGCTGTAGTTCTGGGCTCTGGGCCAGAATCGAGCGGGTAACGAGGGAGGTCTCCCGGCGTGACTCCTCCCAAAGCAATGAACGGCCATGTCACCAAAAAAGGCCACGAGAAACCGCAAGTAATAAAACGTGGACGATGAGAAAAACTACAACGCTTTTTATTATAATTTCATTTCGCTGTTTATACAGCAATAACAACACAAATGTTACAATTGAAATTCTGAACAAGATAATACCAATGGGAAAGCCATTCTGAAAATACAGTACAGTACTATTGATGGATTCTCTTAATTTGCCAAAATACATCAGAACTGATTGTGGAATGATCACTTGTCCCAAGTGGTTCCATTATCTTTAAATTGAAAATTCTGTCAGAATCGTTACATATCATCAAATCAATTTCCCTCTTGTAAACTGACTGATATACTGTGTCAAAAAAGGTCATTTAACATCTAACAATTCCTTACTTTTTCCCTGTCCGGTCACCAAATTCCAGTTAATATTTGGTTAATTGAAGTCTCCCATGATGGTAGTCTCACCTCCCTGACAAGCTTGTATTTTGTATTTACATTAATATCTGAAGCTGGCATTCGGTAACAAACTCCAATGTTAAGACCCTAATTTTCTTCACCAATAAGCTGAATTAAAATATCCTCACTAAGCATGAGTTGGTCAATTTCTGGAATCTCTTGCACATTAAGATTTTCTCTTACATAAACAGCCACACCCCCACCTCTCATACTGGATCTGCCCTTCGTAATAAGTTTATACCCCTCTATATTATATTCATCCCCATCTTCATCCCCAAGCCATGTCTCTGTAATCCCTACAATGTCAGAACCCCAACTAATAATACCAAGTTTTTTTTAAATACTTCTAGACCTTTCAGTCTATTGCTTGCACACAACCTCTCCACTTCTTCTGTCCCTAGCCACCATTACTACAATTCTGCTTTAAAAAGATGTTATTAGTCCTCTCCCCATGATATGTAGCCTTTGCCATTTCCATCTGGACAGTCTGTGCCTCCCTGCCCATTTCACTCACTGTCTCCCCTGCCCCCCAATTCCCTAGTTTAAATAGCCCTGTGCAGTCCTAAGCATAAGCTGACCCAGTGCAAATGTTCAATTGTATTTGTTTTTGTATGGCGCTTTTTACAGCACAAGATTGTCACAAAACAACTTTACAAAGAGCCCAGTCCTGAGACCCCCTCAGAGCTAGCCTAGGGTGACAGGGGCAAAACAAAAAAGGAAAAACTCCCTGACTAACAGGAAGAAACCTTGAGCAGAACCAAGCTCAGAGTGGGACCCCATCTGCTTCTGGCCAGCACTGGGCAAACAGTGAGTTTAAAAGCAGAGTTAAATATATGAATAAATTAAACCAATAAATTAAATCAATAATTATACAAATAATAATGATGCAGATGAGGAATATAGATGGTTATCGGGGAAGGTGCGGTTCTTGGCACCAGGAGGGCAGAAGTAGCAGGTTAGCTGAAATGAGTAGATGAGACTGTGCTATAGGATCAGGTGTCAGGCTCTTTGTCTGGCGTTCAGCCAGGGAGCTGAAATCCCCTTCTTGTCAACAGCAGCAATAAAACGCTGCTGGTGCGGATGACAGGAGCGGTGCGAAAACACACTGATTGTGGCCTGGGCGTTTTGTTTTATAGCGTAGGCTAGCATCACCCTTTTGTACCACGAGCAGGGCAAAATAAAAGCAGTTTTTCATTGGAGAGCAGTAAATATAGCAGCTCTTAGCAGTGCACTTTCCCATTACACTCTCAGGAGTGCACTTTCCTCCTTTGTTAAGGTTCACAAACTGAAATTGCACAATGCCCCACTGTCTTCAAGCCAAACGACACGTAACCCCGTAATATTGCCGAAAACCACTATCTCCACCTATGCTGGGGGTTGAGCGATTAAGCCCTGGTTTCCCGGTGTCTGTTGGAGACTGAAACCTGCAGACTAGAGAGAAGGGATGAGACAGAAACAGAGAGAAAGAAACCTCCTCTCTACTCTTTTCCTCATGTCTTTTTAATCGCACTTCTTCCTGATGAATGAGGCTGACAACTGTGCGGAGATGCTGCCAGAATCACATCAGCGTATTCCCAACCATCAGGAACTTCCGACTTGTCGACAATTAAGCCCCTAATTACCCTGGAATTCTAACGAGAAGCCTGCTCCTTGTGATTCCATCACACGTATGCAATTTCTTCATTATCCCCCCAACGCAGTCACACGCGTGCGCACACGCACACATGCACATACAGACACACCCACCCATCAAGTCTTTGAAGGGCTTCCAGTGTTGATTAAGCTAACACACAGGCACATTAGATAACACACACACACATACACACACACACACTAACTCTCTTTGAAGGGTTTCCAGTGTTGATTAAGCTAACACACAGGCACATTAGCTAACACACACGCAGCATGCATACACACACAAACACACACACACACACACACACACACACACACACACACACACACCCTTTGAAGGGTTTCCAGTGTTGATTAAGCTAACACACACACATCGCAAATCTCTTTGAAGGGTTTCCAGTGTTGATTAAGCTAATTCTCAGGCACATTAGCTAACACACACGCAGCGCGCGCACACACACATACACACACGCACACAGGCACAGTAGCTAACATGCACGCACACACATGCACACACACGGGCACAGTAGCTAACATGCAAGCACACACACGGGCACAGTAGCTAACATGCACGCGCACACAGGCACACACACAAGCAGAGTAGCTAACATGCACGCACACACAGGCACATTAGCTAAAATGCACACACGCACACACACAGGCACAGTAGCTAACATGCATGTGCACACAGGCACACACATAGGCACAGTAGCTAACATGCACGCACGCGCACAAACACCCTTTGAAGGGCTTTCCAATGTTGATGAAGCATGCTTTTCTTCCTCCTGCTCGACACGCTGATGTGTCCTTGGCCTCCTCTTGAAGGAGCGGGGAGAGTGGGTTCCAGCTCTAATTACAGGAGACAGTCACGGCAGACCCATGAGCAGAAGGGTTTTAATGGCGCCTTTAACTCGGTGGAGGAAAGGAGGCTAACGGCTAACGTCTGGACTGATAAAGAAAGGAGGCGAAGGTTTGGGAGTGCCCGTCTCCCTCTCCCTCTTCCTTTCATCTCGTCAGCATTTCGCCGCTCATTAGCGGCAGGGAGGACACGGGTCTCCAGGCCCTCAGTGTTTACACATATTTGCCGTAGAGAGGGGCCTCGCCGTTATCACCGCCTGTCCGCTCTGAAGGAATCGCAGGGTCGAGGAGTTTACACACCGCCAGATTAAGATGCCTCACAGAGAGGAGAGAAGCTGCTAATGAGCAGTGCCGTCCAGACCTGAAAAAAGGGGTCACTCCCTTAGCAGAGAGAGACGGAGCCTGAGAGACTGACAGGGAGACCGTCAGATAGCTCTACGATGGCAGCGTGGGACATCGCCACAGGAAATGAGGGAGATTTCATTTCACGAGGTTTTCTGTGAGGTTTCATAATTGCCGTGTTCAATGTGACTGTTTGCTCATTTTAATGTGTAATTGTTTGTTTGTTTTACATTTCTACAATGTAGTCTGCACTAAAATCCATTTCGCACCAATGAAGCCGAACAGTTTCAGATAGATGGACTGAATGGGACTGAAATGAGGAAGGAGGGTGGGGGGGAAAGTAGGAAGGTGTGCATTCCTGTCTGCTGAGAAAGAAGAAAGAAAGGCGCATAGTTTCTGTAGTTTGGCTTGGATCGGATTCAGGTGGAAATCACCTGGCTCAGGAGGCTGCTCCGGGTTTTTAATGAGGACACAGGGCACGCCAGCGTTGAAGGACGTTCCCTTGTCGGTCTGGAGCGGGGGAACTGGGACACCTGGGGTCACATGTCCCCCCGCTCACCTAGGGGAATTTCTCTTGGTTTGGCGATGAATTATGGAAGGGTTTTTACAAGCGACCGACCCCCACCCCCGCGTCATTACATCAGCAAGGGCCAGTAAAGGTCTCCGCTTCTCCCTGACGTACAGGTGTCCCATCGTGTCTGTGTCTATATCAGTCTTCGGCAGAAGGTAAACGGGCTGAGGAGGAACATTGAGCTGTTTTCTGATGCAGAGCTGGAGAAAATGCCCAGACGGTGAGTACAGAGCTGAGTACGGAGCTGTCTGGCAGCGAGTGAAGTGGATGCACATCTCAGACACGCTGCCCTGGGGAATGCAAGCTCAGGGTAATGGGGCCTCTTGCAGGGTATTGCAGAAGCCAATTTAGCGCTCCTCAAAGGACCACAATGTCTTCTGGATGGCATGCTGTGGGCAGCCATCCACGGGGTACGGGAGACCTGAACCCAACGAGTCGTAGGGGAGCACTTTAAACATGCTGAGCGCCGGCACTTTGCCATTCTCTCTGTTCCCTTGGACCGTTACCCGCAGCGCTTTGCATTCTGGGAAACGCCACATCCCAGATCCACTGGACGTGACAGCCTGCCTGCTCCCTGTTTCCCCCGCTTCTCCGCCTACTCCCACTTCCTCAAAGCTATTCTACTTCGAGAGAGAGAGAGATGGAGAGGGAGGGAGACCCCACCATAAATCACAAAGATTTCCCCAGACTTGTTGCATCTGCCTAAAAATCCCTTCAGCTTCCAGTCCTTCATCCGTCTCCCTGGATGGCGTTTAGGAATGGAGGTTGTGGTGGGAGCTTTAATTTGTCAAAGAGAGAAATGAGGGAGAGAGTGAGGATAAGGGAAGGGGAGAATATAGTGGGAAAGTGGTTGAAAAGAGCAAAAGATAGAGGGATGGGGGCAGGGTATAGAGGAGGGAGGAAGTGAGATGGATGTGAGTCAGGAGCCAGGGTTGTCCATCCATCACACATCTCAGGCAGGGTTTCTGAAGGCCAGGAAGGTAATCTCAGTGGAGAGTCAGAGTCTGGCTGCTCACTCCATCTCTCCCACACCTCCTCTGACAACCCCAGGGAGCTTAACGGCTCTGCATTGTGTGGTACTGTGCCCTTTGGGTCCAAAATGGTGACAGCCCGCTGGTGGGATGTTGGGGTGCCTTTTGGCGTTTGATGTGGCTAGAACAAATGTCTTCCCGGAGATTAGCTCATCTTGTTGTAATCAGTACCTAGCTTTTGGATGGGTGCTTTCCCCTTTGGGTAGTATTACTCTTAGCGGTGTCTTCTGGTCTTCCGGTAGATGCTAACCTCTGCCCTCAGCTTAGTATGCCCTGTTAGCGGTGTCTCCTGGTGGATGCTAACATTTTTGCTTAGGTTAGTATGCGCTGTTAGCAGTTTCTTCTGGTCTTCCGGGGGATGCTAACTTTTTCCCTTAGTTTAGTATGCGGTTCGTGGTGTCTTTTGGTCTTCTGGTCCGCATGTCCTCCACAGAAACCTTGAGTCCCCCTTCCTCTACCTGCCCGTGCCTGCTTCAAAGCTGAGGCAGAGCAGGGCAGGTATGCAGCCTGCCCTCTCATTACATCAGGCCCCTCCTGTAAACAGTTGTTTGTGGAAAATCCCTGTGGTTTAAAGGTACTTTAAAGAGGCTACTGTATCTGTTTCAGCGTGCAGCGTTTTACAGAGCAGGGCACGTCGCACAGTTTGTTAGCATCGCCATGGCAACAACTACTCACTCCTGGTATGGTTTAGGCCAAAGGAAATACATTAACTTTATATCTCATAAGTCATTAATGCTGCTTCCATTTTTAACTGACAAAACACACAGAAGGGAAGCCACAGATGGAATGGGAGAGCGGGAGAGGGAGAAAGATGTATGTCCTTCTTTTGAGATCCAGGCCAGTGCACTTCCAATTAAATGTGCAGCATTACAGATAATGCTGTGGGACTCTCTGTTGAGTCAAACACAGAGGCAATATCTCTGGAGCAGGGGTCTGACCCAGGAGCCCCTCTCTCTCCAGGGCTCTGACTACCCTGTGTGTCCTCAGTCCTGTCTTCCTGTCAGGGTGTATCTGACTGCACTGGACCTGTGAAAAACCATGAGCTCTGTGTGTGTCAGTGTGTGTGAGCATGCGTGTGTTTGTGTGTGTGTCTGTGTGTGCAAGCATGCGTGTGTCCGTGTGTGTGTCAGTGTGTGTGAGCATGCGTGTGTCAGTATGTGTCTGTGTGTGCGAGCGAGCATGCGTGTGTCCGTGTGTGCCGGTGTGTGTCCGTGTCCGTGTGCGTGTGCGGGGGAGAATGGCTCCTCTTCCCGTGTTTTATTAGAGCGTATAAAACCAGATGTGTGGGCGTGCGTGAAGCAGACCTCCAGAAGCAACAGAGCCGCATTCCCGCTGGACGATAAATCTATCCCTGGGTTTATCGCACTCGGGCCAGAGCCAGAGCCAGAGGGGGAAACGTCCCCGTTTACCATCTGGCTGACCTTTCCGTTCCATCACAGCCTTTCACTGCAGATAGAGAACTGACCCGTCCTCCCAGACACAGGCAGGGATGTGGGGCTTTTCTGCCCTCTAACACACGACAGAACAGAGCGTTGACCAGTGTTATAACACACACACACACATTGACCAGTGATATAACACACATACACACAGATGCTGACTAGTGATTTAACACACACACACAGCATAACAGACGTCTGACCAGTGATTTAACACACACACACACACACACACACACACACTGACCAGTGATAAAACACAGAAGCTGACATACAGTCAGACAGTAACTAAGGTCATCGCACAGACCAGTGCAGTTGGATACAGACAGTAAAATAAGGATTCTGTATCATACAAAGCAGAGACTGGACAAGGTACTGTGCTGTCCTATAAGACCAACAGGACATGATGTATCAGTACTGTATGACAGGCATTTTTTATTGCGATTGTTGTAATAAGACATACAGTATATTACTACGGATGGGGTGTAAACCTGGCCTGTATGATAACAGAGCGTGGTGTAGGACTATTACACCCTAAAATGCATGCAGTTGAATTAGACATGTATGTATGACATGGATACAGAATTAGGACCGATTGATCCGAAAAGATAGATGGTGACGCAATGGTCACTCATCCCGTCCAAGAGAACCCTGCGAGACAAAGAAAGTGACGCAAGCTTCCTATGAGACGAGTCTTACTGTCCCTTTATCGCTCGTGTTTCTGTGAGACTCCCTCTAAATCTGTCTTTCCCAGCCCTGTTCCTGGAGATATACCATGCTGTAGGTTTTTATTTCAACCCTAATTTGGCACACCTGACTCAATCAGGTCTCTGGCTGAATGAGGAGTGCTTTCTTAAGCCGACTTCAGATGAGACGACACAGAACGTCCAAGTAAAAACGGAAGCAGACCACACCAAAGTAATCGAATAAACAAATGTTTCTTCTAGTTACCTGTATATGTGTGTTTTGTTTAGCTAGCCAACATTAGCATTGTATTGTCTGTATTTATTGTTTGGCTACCGTGTTTTCTTTAGCAACATAACATTAACTTAAAAAATCTAGCTTTGTAAATAATGTCAGGCATTCATGCCGTTTCGGCACTACTGAAGTGCTTTGTGATTGGTTAATATAATGTTTCGTCTATCTACACAGCCCTATGTTGTAAAACCAGTCTAAAACAAACTGTCAACTTGAGACGAGACTTGAGACTTGACAACGCTAGCTGACGAGAGCAGACATTCTACAACTGGACGGTACACACCGCCAAGACTTTCTTCAAAAACCGCTCTAAAACCACCCTGTCTCATCTCGTCCCGTCTTGTCCCAAGTGGGCTGTTTGATGCAGACTGGGATTAAGGTTGGAGTGAGAGCCTACAGGACGATCTCCAGGAACAGGGCTCGTTAGAGCTGCTGTAAATCACCACGCCCGGTTTTGGAGGTGAGCCCGGGGTCAGGCAGGGCTCTGTGCGTGACGTACGCTTTGGGGGGCAAATGGAGGGGTAGTCCATAAAACCCGGAGACGAAATTACAGTGTCATCAGGAAGGGCGGAATGGGGAGAGAGAGACGGAGCATGAGAACCTGAGAGCTGGGACCTGCGCACTCATTTTGGGTGAATCGAACACCGCCAGAAAAACTGACAAATTAAGCGTTTTATGGTGGAGATGGCATTCAGATGGAGAAGCAGCAGTGCGGGTGGAGAGGGTGGAGGGATGGAGCTGTGCTGGGTTGTGATGGGGGGATGGGGATGGAGGAGTGCAGGAGCAGCTGTGCAGTGGAGAGGGTGGAGGGATGGAGCTGTGCTGGGTTGTGATGGGGGGATGGGATGGAGGAGTGAGTATAGGAGCAGTGCTATAGTGGAGAGGGTGGATGGATGGAGCTGTGCTGTGATGGGGGGATGGGATGGAGGAGTGAGTATAGGAGCAGTGCTATAGTGGAGAGGGTGGATGGATGGAGCTGTGCTGTGATGGGGGGATGGGATGGAGGAGTGAGTATAGGAGCAGTGCTATAGTGGAGAGGGTGGATGGATGGAGCTGTGATGGGTTGTGATGGGGGGATGGGATGGAGGAGTGCAGGAGCAGCAGTGCAGTGGAGAGGGTGGAGGGATGGAGCTGTGCTGTGCTGTGGGGGTGGGGGCTGTAGGAGGAGGTTCTGGTCTATAGCAGCACACAGCTTAATATCCATGTGTGACAGGGAGCCTCATTAATAACCCCCTGATCCTCGGCCTGTGACAGGTCTGCTGACAGTGGCGGATCCAGCGGAAGAATCATATCCCGCTGGGGGGGGTGGGAGCGCAGGTAGGGCCGCCCCCGCTCCCAGGTGCCGTTATGGATGTGGAGGGGGGGGGGGGTGGGGGGGTGTTAGGGGTGGGTACTGCACTTTTGACATCTCCATTAATCACCCCACCCCCACGGCCCCAGTCATCCAAACAGAGTTCAGCCTGAGGGGGGGGGGGGCTCAGCGTGCCTCCTACATCAGAACGTGACTGAGAGCGGAGATGTTCGGCTGAGATACCCAGCAGGCTGTGCGGTTCCTCCGCCCTACGAGTCCGTCTGCGGCGTTGAAAAGGAAAAATGAAAAGGGTTTCCAGTGGACACTGTGGACTCACACACTCCGTGCGCTCTAACGCAGTGAACTGACTCCGGGTCTCCCTGGCACAGCGGCAGAGGTGCGGTAAACCTGCAGGGCTGTTAGTGACCGCTCCGACCTGCGGCTTCAGAGAACGGGCGCTGACACCTCGGGCCCGTGCCTGCGGGAGGAAGAGAGGCCACGCGAGGAGTCGCTCACATCTCAGACCTGTTCTCCGTCTGTCACGGCGCCTCTGCTCCTCTGACATACGCCAGGCTGAGTGCAGGTGAGCGCAGAACATTTCTGCGCTCCGTCGTTTGAGTTTGCCCCCTCTGCGAAGAGAACCACTGTTTAACG
>NC_083772.1:10914323-10929323 GCF_963514075.1 Conger conger
TAGATATGCGTAATTTACCCTGGCTATTCCTTAGAGTTCGGCTTCATACGCATAACAATTCCATGTTCGTGCTTGGTTGTTTCAGTACACAGACTCTCAATGATACAATATATGTAGGTCTACATTATGTTTGCCCAAGTCCAGAGCAACCAAGGTGAGAATAACTCCTATCGCTTTCCTGGTGGCCCGGCGTCCCTGCGGCCAGTAGGGGGGGCTCAAAGTCCACACTGCCACAGAGAGGAGGCTGCTGAGTACGGCGAGAGACCCGCATGCTCTCCGCGCACACTAACGCTGTAATCACCAGCTCAAACATCAAATAGCTCCCAGCGCCTTTGTGATCCGCACGCGTAAACATGCCGCTTTGGCTTCTTCGGCAAGGCTTAAATTTCGCATTCGCAAACCCTCCCTGATTTCCTCCTCGCAGCACTAATATAGTAGAGGGTGCTTACTTTTATTGTAGCTTACTTGTTCACGCACCCACTTTCTCTGCTAGTGTAGCTACCTAGCCCTGAAAAGAACAGCTTCAAGACTATCCACAACCACACCTGTCTCCCCTTTGGTATTTGTTCATGACACATATCACTAAATCAACAATTGATTTAGGCGTTTTTGCGGTTTAGTGAATCAGTTCTTTATTTTTTCGCTGTCGGTCGAATGAATGTATTGAAATGAGGCTATTCTCAATTTGACCCAGTGCTCACAACCTCGCATGAAAGCTATGCATGTTTAATATGCGTGTATTGTGGGTCATGGCAAACAGATGACTAATGGTGCAATCATGTCTCCGCTGTCATTCACTGTCCATCAAATATTAATGAAAGGAAATTATTACATGAACTGTTTTTAGGACTACGATGTTGACAATGGCAGCATTCTATCGTCTTATAAAGTCGCCATCTCTCGAAAAATGGTTTGAGCAATGCAGATGTACAGTTCTATTGGGTTAAAGCCACTAACTATGTGAATGTTTGCAGGTAGGACCTAAAGTTGATACGATCAAATAGGCTTATCTGCACCGCGCTCATGTTGCAGTGGGCTAATCCGTTGACAGTTTATTCATGCAACTGTTTAATGAAATCTTAAAATGTAAATTAGGGAATTTTTTCAGCTATTATTTTCACATGCTGGCCCCAGATAAGATTACCACACGCACGCTCTTGCCCGACCCTGCTCTTATCAGAGGTAGTCGCAGCATCACACCAACCTGAGTCGCAGCGGTAACTTTTGAAAGGGCTACACTTTAAAATGATATTTTTCCGAATGAGTCCGGGTTTATTTTTCACTTTGTGGTAGTGGTAATAATAATAAAGCCTTACCAACACACGCTTGCGTCCCCTCCTCCTGCGCCTTCTCTCTCTTCTCGCTCCCTCCTTCCCTCTCTTTCTCTCCTCCCCTTTCGAGTTCTTTTTTTGGTGTGTGTATCAGTCGAGGCTGAAGCCGAGGCGCGCGAGGGAAGGCGGTGGGGTAGTGTTGGTGCTACGGAGACGGAGAGGGAGAGGACGAGCTCTGTTGAACTAACTGCTACATCCTCTTAGCATTGACTGTATCTGCACCACTCAAGCACAAGGAAGCAACTACCCCCCTTTTGAAATGTGATTTCTACAGGCAAACAAATCTGTATGTGTGGACGAGGACTGTGTGGGACTTTGATAGGGGCATGTTAACAAACATTTATTCTGTTTCAACCAAGCACTGAGTAAGGGCACTGTGGACATCGGGGAAGATTGGCAAGGCGCTGGGGAGACAGGAGAGTCTCAAGGAGGCTTAGCCAAGAAGGCAAAGGACGCAATTTCCTTTATTTAAACCTAACGAACATGTTTGCTTTATTTGTGTGATTGCCTTGGATGTTATCTCAAGTTTTCTTTTAAAAACGTAAGAAATGGACGCGAGTTAACTTGTGGCGCGAGCAGCCTGGAACATGGACCGTGGGGTGAAATCGCAGTGACTTTGGCTCTGACATGTTTGTGGATATGCATCTATACTGTGTTCTCCGGAAGAGGCTACGATGAATCCACCCTGTACTTGGACTTCGAGACTGGCTGTATAGTCGATTTCTAGGAACTATATCAGGACTTCAGCAACACAATAGAAAGAAACTAGCCTGGGTTTAATTTGGGGTCCAAGTGTTTGCGAAGTCAAGGAATCGTGCGCAAGAGAGGTGGATGTTTAATATGCTAGGATGGGTCTGCTAGTGTACATCTTCCTTGCTGGATTATTGCACAGTCAAGTGGATGGTAAGTTTTTGGAAGATTTACCATTTTATGCAAATTGCATGAGGAATATTGAGTTATTCCGTTACTCTTTCGGGCAAAGTAACGGAACGTCTCTTTTCAATTTTAGGCATGGATACGGTGGCTATCTTATTCTTATTATCTCAGACAGCCGACAGATATGCATTAGGCTACGTTCTGTAATCGGTTATATTTAAACATAACTGCGTTCAACGTCATTATTTGAGCCTTTATTCAAAGTAGAAATGGATGCTAGTGGAAAGTGTTGCAACAGTGGGACCATTTGGAATGACCTGTGGCAGATAAATCATCAATTGGGAAGACCTGTTACTATGGAAAACTGGTTCCGGAATATTTTATCCGGGAGTTATTATTATTATTATTATTATTATTATTATTATTATTATTATTATTATTACACAACAGCAGTTGCAGCAACAACAATAATAATAATATTTTGCTAATAAGTCATCATATCTTTCTCGCTTTAGACAATTTAACATGTGAAAACGAAGTGAGGTTTGACTTTGAATTGCAGTTTGTACAGCTTTGTCATATCCATGTTTCCAACGAATCTAAAAACACTATTCTGTCTGCCAGTGATATGTTGTTGTGGGCAACTCTTCGTGAGTGGTTCAATTACATGCAAAAAAAAAAAAAAAGGATTAAGGTACTGGCTGTAGGCTTACCGTGAAAAAGATTGTGGGCTAGCCTACTTTCAAAAATATTCTGGTTCACGTTCCTCCTTTAAGTGCTATCTGTCTTCTGCATATTGACCGGGAACCCAGTGATGCAACAATTCATTAATGTGATATGTCTAGCGATAAGAAAAGTTAATTATTAGTAATAATTAATATATGTGAGGTGTGGATTGTTACGTTTCCAACGTACTCGTGCTGATGTACTACTAATCGGGTGCAGGCTACAAAGCAGCGTGTATTCCGCCACATCGCTGCTTTCTCTCCATCAGTGGGGCGCTGACGCCTACCGTGTCCGTGCGACATTGTGCCGTAATGAGCGTGCCATTTACCATATTTGACCCAGATGGAGACCTGTGGGTCAGCAAGGTGCGCGGATCAAGCGCTTTTGACTGTCGTGCTGCGACCGAATGACCCATTACGAAAGGTCCAGTCTTTGACGCGTTGATTTCGGATTGTCGACAATTTCTGTCGTCTTTGACAACTTTGAACATTTCATAAGAGGTTGATCTAGAAAAACAGTAATTGCAGTTTATTAATGAGAGCCTATGTGAATAAAAGAAAAGGCAAATATAGTTGATTTAATTCAATTATCTTAAAATGACTATACAACAATGGCGATAATAATGGCCTATAACATAATAATAATAATAATAATAATAATAATAATAATAATAATAATAACATACCATTGTTTTCATTTACACCGCAGTACATAAGAAACGATAACATCAAAGGAGTAGGCTAACAGAGGCGTAATAAAGTGGGGCGAGTTGTAATCCGCAGTATCCCGAGCGAACTAATCTGATCCTGGGGATCAGTTTGGGTGACAGCCGAGCTACTGGTGTAGCCTATACGGTTGGGCCAATAAGGACGGAATGTAATTTCGGTAAAGGGATCCTCTGCTTGGTGATGTACAAAACAAATCCAATTAACCTCCGGGTGCACGAGATAATACATTAGGATTTAAACACGAATGGCATCCAGTTGTAAGAATGCAAAACCTGAAAAATGCAATTATGTTGCTTAAGTAGGCTAATTACTCGCTTATAATTAATATAGGCTGCCGGTTAATTAATTATTTTCTTCCCGGATTGTTGTAGGATTGCATATAAATGTATGTGAATTATGAAACCGCAGTAGGCTAATCCATTGTAAAACGGAATAAAGTATAGGCCTAAACAGCATTGTTAAGTAGGCTAACGGTAAACGTTTTAGGATGACTAATGTGTACCTTAACATATACACTTGGTCTAATGCATTTTTCGCGATGATTATAGAGCAAAGCATAATAAAGTCGCATTTGATGTTCCGTTTTTGTCGGAACCTCAAATGCTAGTAGTCTAGCTGCCCTTCGCCCATTTGCCAATTCTGGAAGGCTCTGCAAGCACTCCCCCGGGGAACGTTTGGTTCTGTTGAAGATTTGTGGGCCCTTGCAAAGGTTCCCGAACGGATTATTGGATTCTCATAAACATTTCCAGGAAATATATGTCGGAGCCTTGTGTTCCACATATCAACAGTGTACAGTTAATTGTTCTGGTTATATACAGCTATTCACACGGCTTTCCGTTAAGCAGAGTACGGTTTGGTTTCTAAGGTGACCCGTTGATGCCAATTAATAATTACAATAGCACTTCTAAAATATAACCGTTCATCCTTGCATATCACTTTTTCCAGGTGTGATGGCCTTGAATTGTCCATGTGTCCCAGTAGAGTCCTGCATGGAGAAAAGCATTTTTGTGTGAAATTGACCTAGTCTGCAATACACTTGTTTGCCCTGCAGTGTTGGTCAACTCTTCAAGTTTAGCCTTCCGTATGTTGCACAATTTTGGCAATACGGAAGATAAGAATCCTTAACTATCCTCTCATAAATGAAGTTTAATATTTGGTATTTTCTCTACTCTGTGTATGTTTTCCCCCCCATCCATTTCATACAGAATACACAATACTGGAATACTGGAACACTGGTTCTCAAAAAGTAACCTGACTTTATAATACGCAGTCAAAGCAAAGTGTTAATGAACATTGTTACCTGGAATTCCCATTGCCCACATTGGAAAATTTACAGTTTTTAGTATTAAATGTAGTTTAAATGTCCCATCTAATTCTATTACACTGTTAAATTATATAAGTAATGTTCATAAAGATGCCCAGACCTTTTTTTTTATACATCTTTATTAACATTGCTTAGCCTTCTTACGCATGGGCATGCTTTTATAATACAATTTGTCTGGTTCCTTGGCACTCAACTGTGTCAACATTTTGTGTATTCTTAAAAATAACAAACCATTGGTTAATGTAACATATGGGTTTGGGTTATGAGGGCCAATTAGAATGTCTGTCCAAGATTCATGGCAGGAGGGCCCTCCATCCTGCTTAGACTTTAAAGGTTAAGCGCTCCAGACTTTGGGCACACCTCCAACTTCTTATTCAGCGGATAAGACTATCTGTGGGTTCCAGTAAGAGGCCTGAGTGCATAGGTGGTTTTAAGCGATTTCCCTTGGCAAAGAAAGTGTGCAGACTAAGGGCCTGATTAATTGGTGTATGGACATAAGTGGATGTTTTTTTAGACATGCTGGCAATGATATACAAATCCAAGGTGCATGAATCTAAATGAAGCTTATTAATTCTCAAATGCTCTTGTATGAATGCTTTGACATAAAAAAAAAAAAATGAAATCCAGTGCACTATTGTTGGCGTGCTGAGTCATGCATATTGGAAACTGTCAGAAGTTGAAGTTGGGTTGTTTGCTGTAAGATGAGGAGTGTATTGTTTTGTTTTGCCAGATCAAGGGGCAATTTTAAGCTTGTAGAACATTATAAAGAGCAACTGTCTCACCGTGAGTCATTGTATGCTACAAACATTTAGATTGGGTGTCAGTTTTAACTATGTAGCTGCTAGCGCCTTTACCAAGGTCATTTATGAACATTAGGAAGAGCAGAGGTCCCAACACCAATTCCTGGGGGACTCCACTACCCAGTGCTCTTTGCTCAAATGTGATCCCTCTTGTCATTATTCTTTCTATTGTACCCCGAAGCTAATTTGAAATCCACTTTGTGATAACTCCTTCAAATCCTACTCATCGCAGCTCGATAATGAGGTGATCATCCTGTGCTTTGAGAAAGACGTTTGGAAATCCGGATACATGGTGTTATAAGCCTCATATGAGTGGAGCCATTTTGTGGTGTCCTTGCTGAAGTCCTAGGGGTTCTCTTAAGTATAATGTCCCCCCGAAAAGAATGTTAACTGTCCATAATCATGCTTGTGGTATTTATTGCCTAACAGATACCAGTGGCCTGTAATTTTCTGGATCCATGTGATTAGTGGTATTTCTGGTCACTGTTAATTTTTCCAGCCTCAAGAAGTTACTTAAAATGAATAACGGTTTATAAATATTTGACTTATTCTGCTTATTCATCTGTTCAGTACTTCACAAGCACTCATTAAATGGCATCAGCTAATACTTCCTGAGCATGAGATGTGGTGTGAGAATATTGCTAATTTAATGTTCTTAGGCAAAGATCGAAGAAAATGAGTGTTGAAGTATCTGCTGTGTCATTATTGTAATAAAGCAATATTACCTCCTCTTATCAAACTGCCCTCTACTTGCTTGCGCAGTGAAATTAAACTCTCAGAAGTAATTATTGCATCTGGACCAGATATAAGTAGCTTTCCCTATTTAAGCGCCCCCCTAACACACACACATACACCCAAGTCCTTACTTTACATACTCCTCAACTATGCAAAACACATGTTCATTCAATGCATTCTTCTCTGTGTTTTAAATGTAGCCCGTCTCGTTTGTCCAGTTCCCACCTGTTCCACAGAGAGCCCCAGAGCCCCATAAACCTAAACCCCATCCTTCCGACACAAGCTATGGAGCCTCATGTTAAATCCCCATATCCAATATCACTTCCATTGGGTATCATGCAGTACTTGTTGAATTATAGAGAAGACCAGTGTGGAGGCACTGCCCTTCACTCATTTTCCACATCACCAAATTCATCTGTTTTGCTGTTAAAAGGCAAATGCACACAGTCACACACACACTTACACACACACACACACACACACACACACACACACCCACACACACACACATCCAAACACACTCTCTCATGCTCTCTCACACACACACACACACACACATACCCTCTCACACTCACTCACACACATACCTACACACTCTCTCACACACAGAGTTGAAGCACTTGTGTGTATTAAATAGTGACTTATTTCAAAAGCAAATAAAGATTACATTCCTTTAGATGGGAAGCTAACCTCAACTAAAGGTCACTTGTTTTTGGCACCAGAAGGAAGCAGCACGTAGAGACAGAGAGTAGATACAGATAGTAGATTGCTGCTACAGGATCTATGTGCCTATGTGTATTAACAGGCTGCAATAGCGGATTGATCTGAGTGCAAGAGCAGCGCAGTAATATAATGGATTGGAAGGTGAACAATCATTATCATGAACATTTTTGAGCTTCAAATACACAGAAATCTCCCATCACTTCAAAATTGGTGTTTCCAGTTGTAATTGGCATGCTGTTGCTGGTAGTGTTTATTTTTGGTCTAATTTGAACAATCTAATCTAATGATGGTATTATTATACTATATAAAATGTGTTGAAATTTCTTTGATGTGTTGCTGATATATCTGTATCATTTATTAAAATTTTCTGTTGCTTTGAACAAATAGTGTCTAAAAACAATTTGAGTTATATATCTCACGAACATGTCTGTGTGATGAACATGTCTCTCTTGTGATGAGCATTCATCTCATCACAATAGTTCAGTTCCATCGTGCTAGCTATGTATGTCTGTTGAATGACTCCTTTATACTTAAGCAATTAAGCTACAAAACATTAAAATGAGAACACAGATTATTATAGACTGTATTATTATTATAGACTGACTGGACATGAGCATGTGCAGTCTAATTTCAGTGAATGCCTGGAAACAGCAGAAACCCCTCTTATTAACCAGAAAATGAATGCAGGCTCTAACCATCTGGTTAGTGTATCACATCTGTGTTAACGCTGTGTCACTGATAAAATGCTCTTATTAAGCTCTTCACTCCTCCGTAATGGATCCCAGAGAATCCTATCTGGCCATTCAGCTGATAACATTGGTGGGAATGACATTGCTGATTTCTGCAGATTCTTGAGGTGAAACCTGCTATTTCTACATTATGTACGGGCACTATGTTTTACCATGAGGGTGTAGGCACACCAATGAATTGAGTAGGCGCTTACTGAGAAATTCAGGCCTAATGCCAGTTTTGGGACAGTGGGAATGGTTTGGGACAGTGGGAAGGGTTTGCGGTGACTCAGCAGTTTAGAATGGGATGGTGAGTAACGCTGTGATCGTTGTCGAGGTCCCGGCCTGGTGTCTCCAGCTGAAACTCGAACAGCGGCCTTAAAAAGGGCCGTGGCGGGTAAACTCGACCCGCCCCGGCACCCCGCCCGGCCCTCCAGCAGCCCGGCCGTCTCACCCCGAGGGCAGGAACGTCGGGAACGACAGGAGTCAAGAGCGTGTTGTTTGGAGAAGTGCCTTAATGACCCCCCGTCCAACAGGCACGCTCATTCAGAGCTGACAGGGAGAACTTAAGACTCTCCCCCTGCCACTCCCCAGCTCACCCAGCACAAGGGCTCTTCACTCTGAGAAGCACTGGAGGTGGGGAGCACAGGGCCAACCCGTCACAAAGACTTTTCGGAGGCAGGGAAAATGCAAATATTTCGGCTTTTGAAATCACCAAGCCCCATAAATTGCATTGCTCCTTATTGGAATTGAAGCACTTAGGCTGAAACCAACCTGCATTCATAATGATTTTTTTTAAGTGATGAGAGTGGGACTAGCACTCCATGATCAAATATCCATGACAAGCACTTGCCCCCACCCCGACAGTCTGTTTTTTTGTTTTTGTTTCCTCTGACTCCTGTTCTCTCTCTTTGGGTTGTGGCTTGTTAGTAGTCTTTGCTCTCTCTGTTTGGAGTCTGAGAGTCTGGTTCTCTTGTGCTAGTGTCATGTGCTTCTCTCTCTCTCTCTGTCTCCCTCCCTCCCGCCTCACCCACTGGTTGCTAAGCGCAGACTAATGGCATGGCAGGAGAAGGGGCCAGATCTCTCTCCTGTATTACCTCCAGCCGGCCCTCCTCTCTCCCGCTCGGTGACACCCTGTGCCCCCCCCCCCCCGTCACTCCGCTCATTGAGGGTTGCTCCGCGGGCCCTTGGGAGGGGGAGGGGCCGCCTCTCGGAGTCCACTTAGACGGGACAAAAAGGTCTGAAGTCGCATTCACAGGGCCGCTCTCTGAATGGTGCAGTCAACTGCGTTTAGAGCCCGGTGATTAATACTGCCCGTGTGGAGAGAGAGAGAGAGAGGGGGGAGAGGCAGAGCGGCGGTGGGGGTGGAGGGAGAGGGAGGGACGGAGAGAGGGAGAAAGATGGACTTGGGTCAGAGGAGTGAAGGATTGGAGGCGGGGAATGTGCAGAGAGAGAGAGAGTGAGGGAGTGTGACAGAGAGAGTTAGAGAGAGATAGAGAGATAGAAAGAGAGTGAGAGAGAGAGGGAGATAGAGAAAGATAGATAGAAAGAGAGAGTGGGAGAGATAGAGAGAGATAGAGAGATAGATAGAAAGAGAGAGTGAGAGAGAGAGAGCGGGAGATAGAGAGATAGAGAGAGATAGAGATATATAGAGAGAGTGAAAGCGATAGAGGGAGATAGAGAGAGATAGAGAGAGAGAGAGAGTGAGAGAGATAGAGAGCTAGAGATAGAGAGAGCTGTGTCAGAACAGAGGCTGGAGGTTATGACCAGGCTGCAGCCCACAGCCCTGTTTTCACAGAATCCTCTCCTCACACACAGATTCTGGTTCTTTTTCCCTCGCAGCCCCCCAGACTCCCCGCACCCGCCCGCCCTCTCCTAAAAGCGAGCGATCCGCACGGGGAATAACTCACGGCTAATGTGCGAGCTGGGGAACAATGGTGTTGTGTTGTGGTGTTGTGTGACGTGCAAGAGATGTGCTTTGTGAAATGGAAGTCTGTTTTGTTGTGTTGTGGTGTTATGTGACGTGTAAGAGATGTGCTTTTGGCTGTGGAAGCAGCTCAGCAGGGGGCCAGCCTCCTGCCGTGGCTTCAAGAGTGAGCTGAGGGCTCTGGGAAAAAAACTAAAAAACAGAACTGTTATTGTGAAAAGGAAGTGTTGGGCTGGAAATGCCCAGAGGAACAGCCATGGGCCTGCCTGGTGATGCGGACTGTGGTGCCATTGATGTGGGCCCATTGGTGTTTTAGAGGCATCTGCATACTTCCATTGCATGTCATTTAGTTGACGCTTTTACCCAAAGCGACATTTGATTATACTAAACAGGGGACAAACCCCTCTGGAGCAATGCAAGGTTACTCAAGGGCCCAACAGCTGTGTGGATCTTATCGTGGCTACACTGAGGATTGAACCACCAGTCATGTGTCTTTTAGGTTACAAGCTCCCCCCAGTATTGAGAAGGGCTTGGTGTTAGGGCTGCGGTGTTCTGCTGGTTAGGTCAGATGTTGAAGAAACTGTGCCGTAGGAGGTCACTGAAAAACCCATGGCACTTATCGTCAGAGGAGGAGTGTGTTGGCTGGAATTCCGGTCTGACTCTGTATCTGTTAGACCTTTTTATTGGCCATTCAGTCCCTTTCACACCGTAATCCATATCCTGTTCAACCCCCTTTTTTAAAATTATGGTCTCAGACCTTCCTGATTAAATAAAAAGTTGATAAATATAATAAAGTCTGGATGCTGTCTGGCAGCTGGAACTGATACGGAGCCGCGCTGAGGTGCATTGTGGGTTGGGCCCCCCCGTCCCATCGGACACTGCAAATTGTCAGGATTTATCTGCCAGAGACACAGCTGCAGGAACGGGTTCAAGGCTGAAAAACAGCGGCCAAATGGATTGAGCAAATACCCGCTAATCTGAGTTCTCAGTTCAAACACGAGAGAAAGATTTAGCAAGACTTTTGCCCGCCATGAGTCATCACAGGGTATCTGCTCCTGCCCCCTCCGGAGCGGGTTGGGGGGACAGTGAGGGGCTGCTCGTGTTACCGAAGCGGGGCGTTGTGTGATTTTCGGTATCAGTGACCTCACTGCCGTCAGGAGGCCCCCCTTCCACCCCCCTACATCCCGTAGTCCGTGTCATCGCGTCATCAGGTGCACGGACGAGAAGCGGGCGCAGACAGGCGACGCCCCGCTTCCCGTCTCTCCCGGCTGACTGCGGAAACTCACAGGCACCTGCCGTCCCCTGCGGCCCGCCCGATTGGCTGGGGTTTCAGTCCCGCGCCGCATGGGGAAACTGTACCCCGTATCCCTGCTGTCCTGTGTGTGTGTGTGTGTGTGTGTGTGAGTGTGTGTGTGTGTGTGTGAGAGAGAGTGTGTGTGTGTGTGTGTGTGTGTGAGTGAGTGTGTGTGTGTGTGAGAGAGTGTGTATGTGTGTGTATGTGTGTGTATGTGTGTGTGTGAGTGTGTGTGTGTGTGTGTGTGTGAGTGAGAGAGAGTGTGTGTGTGTGTGTGTGTGAGAGAGTGTGTGAGTGTGAGAGAGTGTGTGTGTGTGTGTGAGAGAGTGTGTATGTGTGTGTATGTGTGTGTGTGAGTGTGTGAGTGTATGAGAGAGAGAGAGTGTGCCTGTGTGTGTGTTTGTGTGAGAGAGTGTGTGGGTTAGAGTGTGCATGTGTGTGTGTGTGTGTGTGAGAGTGTGTGAGTTTGTGTGCATGTGTGTGAGCATGTGTGTGTGAGAGTGTGCGTGTGTGTGTGTGTGTGTGTGTGTGTGAGAGTGAGAGTGCAGAGAGAGTGAGAGAGAGAGGGGGGGAAAGGCAGAAAGGGAGTAGAGGGAGGTGAGAAACTGTGGAAAAATTAGAAGGTTCTCCAGAAGGGCACGAGTGAGCCACCGTGGATAATTGTTGTGGGTTTTATTATTGTGATTAAATTAATGTCTGAACTCTAAATTAAAATTAATTTAAAGGCAGCCCAAGATTAAAACAGTGTATGTGGGTGAGACGCCGAGCTGGGGTCAGCGTGTGACAGCAGTTGTAATGTCTTGCTCAAATGTGATTGTTCTGCTTGAACCGCCATCGTTTAAGCGCTGCTATTGTAATTGCGCTTCATTTACAGGATATGTTCGCTATAATGACGAGCCTTCAGAAGAAATCCCAGGGCGGTGTCGGCGTGCGGTAATGGCTGTGAATGTTAAGTCGCTGCACTAGAGAGGAGGTCGCTGTTTGTGGGTAATCTGGTCACCGGTACTTACACGGCTATTCACAGCTCGGAGCTTGAATGAATTGTTTTTGCCTGCGATACAGAAATGAGTGGAGCGATTTTGAAGGGAAGGAAACCGAAGGGGGAGGAGAAAACGGGCAGTGGGCGAGAGAGAGAGGAGAAAACGTAGAGGGAGAGCGAGAGGAGTGAGACAGAGAGAGGACAGGAGAGATGGGTATTTGTTTAATGCAGTTAAACGTAAATGAGATTACGGGTCGGGATCAGGGCGGCCATTTTGACACGTGTTACCCCAGCGTTGACATGGTCCTGTCAGCCCCCTGCGGTCGTTCCCCGAGCACGGCTCAGCTACTCCGAGGATCGCGTTTCCTCAGGCATCCACATGGACGCCGGTCTCTCTGCACTCAGCGCTGCTCGGGAATAGAAAGCGTGATGCACTGGCTGTCGAGCGGCCATTTTCCACTGGAGATGATTTAAATCAGATGGGCTGAACTGGGAAAATTCATACTTATAACCACTAGTTAACTGTAAAAACCGGATGGCCAGGTTACGATTTGCTCAGTAGTACCTAAAAGAACCTGCAGGGTTCTGGAAAAAAAGGTATTTCATCTGTATACAAGACCCTTTTCCAGAACCAGAAACTCCTGTAAAGCCTTTTTCCCAAATATCATGGTGCCCTGAAATGGAGGCACTATTTATGAGAAGAGCTGTAAAGGATTATGCACCCACTCCATGTGGATGTCAATACCCTCAAATTAAAGCTGACCGTCTGCAATTTTTACCTCATTGTTTAATTTTCAATCCAATCTTGCTGTCTCGCAGTTCTTTTGCTCTTTTTCGGTTGGGGGGGGGCCGGAGAGGGTTCAACCGGCGGAATTTCTCTGGGAAATGATGTCAGCCATGATAGACACGGCCGGTTCCATCATGATGCGTGAGCAAGATGAGACCGCATTCACGTGTTCACAGTTTAAATCACGCTTCAGGAAACCCCAGCCAAGCGTGGCCTTCACTCGCTGTCACAGGTAGCAGCTGCCAACCGATGGCTTTACCCCAGAGAGCGCCAGGAAGAGGGGAGACCGGAGGTGGGAGATGCGAGATGGGATTCATAAGTTGAGTGACGTCGGCACATGCGATATAGAAAAGCAGGAGTCTTGTGTGAGCGGGAGGCAGAGGGGGCTTTGAAGCCGGTGTGTGGGGGCTCTGGTGGTGAGGGAGGAATTTAAACACGGGACAGGTGAGCGGCACACCTGCACCTGGGTGGTGGTTGGGGGCGTTGTCGGGGCTGAGCTGGGTTGCCATTAAGTAACCATGGTGACAGAACTCGACTAAGTGGGCGGTGCGATGCGACACGTCCTTAAAATGCCACGATGTGCTCAATTGAACTTCATTTTCATAGCGTTTTTACAGAAGACTGTCACAAAGACACTTTACAGACTAACAGAAAGGAAGAAAATAAATGGGTAAATATCAACCCTAACCCCCCAAATAACACCTGAGGGAAAAAAACTTAGTGTGGAGGAAAACTCTCAAACAGTGGCGAGAAAATAACTCCCCAGTGGGAAGAAATCTTGGGAGGAACCTGGCTATAGGTTCAGTCCCTACATATTCCACATATAAAGCCCTGACAGAGACCAGCATTCAAAATGGCTGCTCCTGTGAGGAGAACGCCATTTTGAAAGTATTTTCAGGCCTGTTCAAAACCTTCCACGGAGATTTGACCAGCTCCGGTGGAAGTAGAGTTTAAAGAAGTGAGAGGAAGTGAGAGACAGTAGCTTCAGTTGCATCATGGGTAAAGATGGTGCCGTGGATGAGCAGGAGAGACGGAATAGAAAGATAAATGTTGAGATAATAAATCGAGCAACCCACACAGGCCAGCTCAGATAACACACTGTTCATCAGTATTATCTCTCTTTCTCTTCCGTGGCCTTGAAATTGTGTTTGGGGAAGCGGCTGGTCACATGACCCTTTGAATGCCCGGCACTCTGCCTTCTGATTGGATGTCTCTTGGCAACCCTATGATGACAGGGCATTAAGTCAAGGCTAATCACACAGCAGACAGCAAGACTCCCGTTGCGTAGACGCACACACAGCACAGTGCGGACACGTGGGCTTGGTTGCAGACAGACAGACAGACATACAGGGGATGGGGGAATGTACAGTCACCAATGGCAGGAATGCACAGTGCTAAAATGCTTAATGCTAAATTGGTTAGCTGTGCTAAAATGCTAAATGCTAAATTGGCTTGCAGTGCACATTCATTTTGAGATCAGTAGATAGTGTGGTGGCCCATGAGATGCAGTGCTAAAATGCTAAATGCTAAATTGGTTAGCTGTGTACATTGTGCGGTCAGTAGACAGTGTGGTGGCCTAAGACACAGTGCTAAAATGCTAAATGCTAAAATGGTTAGCTGTGTACATTGTGCGGTCAGTAGACAGTGTGGTTGGCTAAGACACAGTGCTAAAATGCTAAATGCTAAAGTGGCTTGCAGTGCACATTCATTTTGAGATCAGTAGATAGTGTGGTGGCCCATTAGATGCAGTGCTAAAATGCTAAATTGGTTAGCTGTGTACATTGTGCGGTCAGTAGACAGTGTGGTGGCCTAAGACACAGTGCTAAATGCTAAATGCTAAATTGGTTAGCTGTGTACATTGTGCGGTCAGTAGACAGTGTGGTTGGCTAAGACACAGTGCTAAAATGCTAAATGCTAAATGCTAAATTGGTTAGCTGTGCACATTGTGACACGGCGCTGGTCAGTAGACAGTGTGGTGGCCTCAGACGGTCAGTGAGCTCTTTGGGCTGAGGGGAGCTCTTCTCCGGCGGTGAAATTGAAAC
>NC_083772.1:10934323-10939323 GCF_963514075.1 Conger conger
GATCCAAACTGCCCCCTGTGCTCCCACCGATCCAAACTGCCCCCGTGCTCCCACCGATCCAAACTGCCCGCGTGCTCCCACCGATCCAAACTGCCCCCTGTGCTCCCACCGGTCCAAACTGCCCCCGTGCTCCCACCGATCCAAACTGCCCCCGTGTTCCCACCGATCCAAACAGCCTGTGTGCTCCCACCGATCCAAAGCCGTTCCCCTTTCACAGCCCAGGGGGCGGTCGCCGACAGATATGTGTTATCAATTAAATGGCCAAATTCAGTGATAGGCAACCTATTGGAACCAGGTGAACCCCCCCCAGTTCCGTCTCTCCGTTTCTTATCTCTAGACCAGGCTTGATGCCCCATTCCTACAGCTGGTGTTTTAAAGTTCTCAAGCACTTCCACGCTCTCAGAAATAAAGGTACAAAAAGTGCCTCAAAAGGTACAGATGCTTCTCGCTGGAGCGGTAGCCTATACTTTAGGTGCATAACATTCTAGCCCTAGCCACAATATATAACTCATTTGTACCTTCTTGGCTTTGAAAACATATTTTTACCCAGACAGACCATCACTGTACTTTCAGGGTACATCTGAGAAAAGACATCCTTGAGGAAGAAAGTCACGTTGTTTCTGAGAGTGCAGTGCTGCTGACGCATGCCGTGTGCCTCGTTCGGCACGTCGCCATGGCATCCCAGGCTGAGCTCCGGGGAGAGCACCCCGGGGAAGGGGAACCTTGTGAAGGTGGAGGGGCGGATCGGTCCATGCGCTGCGGAGGTGGGGGGGTGGGGGTGGGGGGTGGTGGATCGGTCCATGCGCTGCGGAGGTGGGGGGGTGGATCGGCCCATGCGCTGCAGAGGTGGGGGGGTGGACCGGCCCATGCGCTGCGGAGGTGGGGGGTAGGGGGTTCAGGTATTCGTGCGAGTGCCTGGTAACGACGGGGTTCTTCAGCTTCCTCTCCACTCCTCCCGCGTCCACGACCGCTTCCTGTCTGACCGCGTGACGGATGTATCCCCCTCACCTGCTCCCGAGTGGAGCCATCGATCCTGAGAGAGAGGGAGAGAGAGAGAGAGAGAGAGAGATAGAGAGAGAGAGTGAGAGAGAGAAATACGAAGTTAGCGGGAGAGATGTCAGCTTACACTATTGAGTGCTGTGAGTCTGAAGGTCCTTTTCCACCACATTTACACAGCATATCTACCAGGAGAGGCAGGGCCTTACAGTGATGCACACACAAACACACACTCACACACACACATACAAACAGACACACACACACACACTCACACACACACACTCACACACACATATACAAACAGACACACACACACACACACACACACACACATACATACAAACAGACACACACACACACACACATACAAACAGACACACACACACACATGCAAACAGACACACACACACACACACACATTCAAACAGACACACACACACATACAAACACACACACATACACACATACAAACAGACACACACACACATAAACATACAAACAGACACACACACACATACAAACAGACACACACACACATACAAACACACACACATACACACATACAAACAGACTCACACACAGAAACATACAAACAGACACACACACACACACACACACAGACACACAGACACAGACACGCACCCCGCAGAGCATCAAAGTGAAAGGCTAATGCTTCTCTCCATCAGCGTCCCATCAGGCCGAGCGGCTGGCGGGAGAGAGAGAGAGAGTCAATTCGGCCCTTCCTATTGGGCCTTTCTGGCTCCCTTTACGCTGAAACGGTCTTTCTGTTGCCCTCTTAATGCGATCAGCGGTGCCGCGCAATCAAGTGGTCTCTGAGCAGGGATGAGTGCACTTCACCAGGCCTCATCCAATCAAAGTGCACTTCAGCTGGCCTCCTCCAATCAAACACAAGCTCCCACTCCTGAGAGAGCACCTGGACGGCTTTTCGCTCACCGCTGCTTCTTCGCCCAGACACAAGCCGAAAAAAGAAGACCGAAGGGAAAAGGAGTGCTGCAGTATTTCTCCTGTGTGCGCTGCAGATGTTCCTTTCATTCGGAGTGGTAATTTCAGGCACGTCCTCCCAGTGCACCCTGGGAATGGGGAGGACAGAGCCCACACACCTGCACTGCTGCTTACATTTGCGTTTCTTTCTGCCGACACGGCCTCTCCTGAAGAGCTCTGCGCTACTGGGTCTTTAAAGCTCACCTCCGAACAACACAGGCCTTAATCTGCATAAACCACATGCACTTTACAAGTGAGTCATGAGTCTTAAAAGACGCACGCACCCACACACAGACACGCGCATGTGCGAACACTCACGCACACACAGACACTAACACACGTGCGCGTACACACACACCCACACCCACACATTCCAGTCTTCTACAAAACCTGAAATAAAAAAAGATTTCTTTGGACCTCTGCAATGTTATCACCCCTTTGGCAGACCCAAAATATACACGCTCTCCATAAACACACACGTATGCACACACTGCTTATTTCCCGGCTGGCAATAAAACTCTCTATCCCTCTGTTCCTCCATCTTTCCCACTGCTGACCACACAAGTAGCTGCTTTTTATTATCTTTCTAACATATTTATTCATGTGTAGCGCAGCGGGTGGGTGCTTTGATGATCTTTTTGTAATTATTTTTATTACCTCCCCAGAGAAATCCTACCCCACCGTCCAAATCAATAGTCATACCGCCTTCCTTCGGAACATAAAGGCAAAGGCTCCCCTAAGAGATATCAGTTATTCTGCAGACGGACACATCCGCCTGTGGATCAGAGGTATCCAGGGGCAACCTTGGAAGCAGGCGAGCGTTCCGCTCACCGCGGCTCCACAGGGCAATATCAAAAACCGGGATAAAATTCTGCATTCGAGGTGCGGATACCATATGTGAAGCGTGCTTTTACGCTTTTATGCCCTGCCGCATTACCACTACCCTGTAGGATATCTGGCCATCTGAAAAAACTGAGAAACTGGAACAAAAAAACAATATACACAAGAATTTCAGGATATGCGGTTGATATGTGGTTGATAGCAGTGCGGGTTTGTTAGCGTTAGGGGCGGAGCACGTCAACATGACAGCCTTGCCCGCCATGACAACAGCGTGCGTGTAAACAGAGCCCCCAGCGGACTGCGGGCAGGTCGCAGCGGCCAGGATGCGAGGGGCCCAGTATCTGTGTTGACAGACGAGAACAAGGGATTAATTATGCGCAATTAGCATATTTAATTGAATAGCCCAGCGGACTCCCTGATTGGCTTTGAGGTCGGTGTGGCCGAGTGTCTGTGAGCACATGACTGTTTGCTTGTGTGTGTGTGTGTGTGTGTGTGTGCATCCATTTTGGTGGGCTCTCTCTCTCTCTCTGTGCAGATCAGATGTGGTCTCCATTCTAATTGCGTGGTTATCTTTTGGAATTAAATGCATTTCCCTCCACATTATAAAGTATTAGCGACAAATGCTGTGTAGCCCAGGGTACCATAAAAGCAATCATCATTTGGAAAGGACCTCGACATTGGTCCGTGTTTAGAAGCGGAGATAAAGACTTCAAAATATTTACAAGAGGAGGTGTGTGTGTGTAGGGGGTGGGGGTGGGATACGTACTAGATGTGATCAACCTTTCTGTGGAAAACAGCTGGGCTGTTTAATTTTTAATAGTTTGCTGTATGTATCTTGTTATCCAAAGTCCTTCTCTGTGATTAAATATATTACATATAAATTGCAGCAATTTGTACATTTTTATTTCCCAACTCATGGGACTTGTCACCAGAGCTTTGTAAATAATGGTCCTGGAATGTGGATTTTGTATGGCATCAAGGAGGTACAGTGCAGCCAGTCACGTTCTCCCTCTCTCCCCTGTTCTCCTTCCGCGTGCAGTCGCCTGATATCCCTGGCAGGAAAAGGACAATTGTAGGGGCATCTGTTGTGTAAATTTCCACAGCAAAAAAAAAAAAAAAAATAGAAAGAGCAGATGGAGACTCAAGGTTTAAGTGATTAGAAGGCCGTAGATTGGAATACAAATTGGATTAAAAGAAATTAGACTGATATAAATCGGATCGGGTCCGAGTGGTTCTGCGCGGTTCGCGTCTGTGCACAAACCTGTGGGTGGGGGCGAGTGGTGGATTATGGGAGAAGCAGATGCTCCAATGAGATAGGAATTAATGTGCCTTTGACACTCCATCTGGGGGGGGGTGGGGGGGTGGGGGTGGCGTCGGGGAGAAGACTGGGCTCCGAGCCTGTCCTTTTATCTCTCTCTCCATTTATCAATGTCATAATGTTAATTAGTACTTCATTCATTAACTCACTTACAGCAAGCCTTCGCACCAGTGCTGCTTCAGGAAACTGCCTCTCCCCTTCCTGCCAATGAGAGAGAGAGAGAGGGAGGGAGGGAGAGAGGGAGGGAGGGAGGGAGAGAGGGATGGAGGGATGGAGAGAGAGAGAGGGAGAGAGGGATGGAGAGAGAGAGAGGGATGGAGAGAGAGAGAGGGGGGAGAGAGAGGGAGGGAGGCCTGTAATGTACAGATAGATAGAGAGAGGGAGGGAGAGAAAGAGAGAGGGAGACGGAGGGGAAGAGAGAGGGAGGTAGGCAGGGAGGAAGCGAGGGAGGCAGGCAGAGAGAGAGGGAGAGGGAGAGGTAGGGAAGGAGAGAGGGGGAGAGAGAAAGAGGGAGAGAGATGGGGAAGAAGCTGGAATGCAGGTTTAGCAGGAGAAAGAGTGACTGAGGGGATGCTGCAATCCCAAGAGCGGGGCGTGATGGCTAGCTCACACTGTCAATATATCGGCGTTAGTATCTCTCAGATCTTGTACCCTGGGAGTAGATCTCAGACCCCCCCTGTCCTCCAGGGACAGGAAGCAGAGCCCTTCCCCACTGCTGAGAACCAGACGCCGCTTCTGATCAGGAATCAATACGGGGAAATGGCTGCAATAGGCTGAAATTAGCCTGATCAGAGGGCAGTGGACTGGCTGCTGACTCCGGGTCAACTCAACACCACAGACT